>NC_133342.1:43067156-43344656 GCF_030506205.2 Paramisgurnus dabryanus
AAATGCTAACAAAAACGTTTTAGCATACTAGAGTAAAGATTTCCTTATTTCTTTTCCTTACTAACATGGTCTGCAATAGGTTAGGGTTTTTTTTATTATTTTTAAAACTATTTTTTAGTCGGGTATGGGAGCACCTCTCTTTCCCTATATCAACAACCTGTGCACACACCCATGGTTAGATGTGTTTTTTATTTTATTTGTGGTTAAAAAAATCAGTGTCCTGCTATAGTTTCACGCATTGTAAGCCCACATCCATTTCATTGGGACCACGTGGCACAATCAACTTTTAAAATCTTTTGCTTATTTCCACAGTTGAAAATAAGCAGTGCATCAATGTAACGAGGCTGTATTAATCTCACATGCTTAGAGTCATGGTGATGATGATCTTTTGTTGCTTTTGTTGCTTGTTTGGCAGCCCAAACACCTCTGAGATCTTTGAGAAAAGGCCAATCAAACTGGGGTGTAAATAGCTTAGCTTAGCATCTGCTCACTCGTTCTATTCTTCTGAGCCGAATGCAGCGTCTCTTCATGAGAAGCAGTATTTCACTCACCTCTTTGAACCTCGTTGTTGGATTTAAGGTATGTTTGGCTCCTCATATTCAGGTGAGAGAGGGTGCACTCTCTGTGCAGTTAGTGCATGTTGGTGAGCACAGTCTCCCACATACACCACTGATGCAGAGAGCAGCCCTCGTAGACAAGGCATGGATTGGGTTGCAGGATATTTCACTTCCTACCACAATGCCTGCCAGTCTGCCCAGTCCTCTGGCACCATTGGCTGGGTATCTGGTAGGGGTGGCACGGTTCATGAAAAAAATCTGAACCGTTCGGTTCGGAGCGTGTGTGCGCCGCACGGTTCGACGGTTCATGGCATGCGCAATAGCCTCGTGCCCTGTATGTGACCTTAGATAGCGTGTTTCCCTTTCGTGCGAAAGAAGAGGTGACTGGTGTGGAGAGTGATTGCTGCAGGTTATTTTACGTGTAGAAATGGCAAGTGGGAGAGAAAAGGAAGTCTGCCCGGAGTTGGAGGATGCGCCAGCGTCGTATAAGTTTGGTGTGTGGAAACATTTTTTTAATTCATGTTATCTATGATGACAGTGGAAATAAAACTATATATAGAACTGCAGTCTACGGGTTGAATGTGTTCGAACAGCCACAGGAGACCGCATTCTCTCCGTCCATTTATCTAATCTGAGGTACTGAACGTCTTTTCTGACTTCTGCTGCGAAAACACGATGAACGTACCTTATTTTTAGCCTTTCATTGATAAAACTAAAGCGGCTGATTTCCGCGTAGTTTCATTTTGCTAGCGTGTGAAAGTTGCGCGATCTTATTTAATAAATTGCCCCTCAAAGTATTCAGGACAGAAGTGGACAAAAGAGACAGATTTAAATATTACAGGTGTAAACGTTATGTTTCTCTCTCATCCATATATACTCTCTGCAGTATTTAAGCAGCCTCTCAGTGATAAATCTTTGAGCTACACTGAAGTTGACAGTTTGATAAATGCAAGTTATCTTTGTGTGCTAAAAAGGCACATAAGTTCATGTAGATGGATATACACATTCTCCTTTTTTGCCAAATAAATGAAAAGCATGTTGAAATCATCAATGTCTTCCCTCTTGCTGTATCAAAATCTCACCTGGCTTTCCTCAGAGATGGCTCAGAGATGGTCCAAATAATGTGCTTAAAGGGGGGGGTTCAATGGTATTTCAAGAATTCTGACTTATTAACACAGTTATAGAGTTGTTTCCTCATGCTAAACGTAGGCAAGGTGTCAAAACAGCAGTTGGGCATGTTACAAAGTATTTCTGTGCCAAATGCACTTCGCCAGGGTTCGTACAAGTTTCGGAAAGTTTTTTTCGATTACAGGTCCAACTGACGTTTCAGGGGTTTTCTATACGTATCACTTCTTTACATGGGCACTTCCCCCGGAAAACCCCGCCCACCCGTCAATCAGCGGGACACGTTTGAGCTTGCAAACATCTTATCATGCCACTCAGCTTTGTTTAATTTCAAAACTCAGAAATTGCACAAAAGATGAAGTATGTTTTTGGATGTAGGGAAAAGAAATCCAGCCTTATAAAAACAATGGATATAGTTTATTATCCGGGGTAGCAACAGAGTTTTGCGTGTGTGTTTGATGCGGTGGATTTTACCAACCGGGTCATGACGAGTTGCACACGGCAAGTAAGACTTCTGTGTTATGTTGAAAATAGTCGCGTACATATTATAAAAATGACACAAACATGTAGTGAATCATAAGTTTAAACAGTGTTGTATAGTGTTGCATGACTCGCACTCGCTCCTCCCGCGGTATAACTCCTCCTTCTTCATTTTTTCGTACGTTATCGGAAAGATTCTGTAAAGCTAATCTTTCTTTTATAAATCTGATTAAACTAAAGACTCTTCGGAGATATAAAGGATGTCATACCACTCTATAGGTACTCCAGATTAACATCAGAAATGCAGAAACAGCGTGTTTTACGTGAGCTTTAAAGTCAAATTCAGTTTGTGCATGATTACATGATATAACTTTTTTTTATCACTACCGTGATACGAACCGAACCTAGGGTTTTGTGAACCGTGCCACCCCTAGTATCTGGATGCTTGGTCAAGCCCTCTCCAGTTCCTCCTGATGGCTCCTCAGAACCATTTAGCTCAGCTATGTGATTCAGTTCTCCAGGCAACCGCCCAAGTTCAGGGGCATTCTCTTTACCTCGGTGTGAGGCAAGAATGCTGCTGTTCTCCGGGCGGAGGTTGCGACTCTTCTGAGGAAGGGAGCAGTTGAGTCTGTCCCCCAAGCCAAAATGAAGAAGGGCTTCTTCACCCCATACTTCATTGTACCCAAGAAGATGGCAGACAAATCTTAACCAATCTTGGAGTTGAGGATTCTAAACCGGCCCCTTCACAAGATTTTATTCAAAATGCTAACCCTGAAACACATACTGACGTGTCAGAGCACAAGATTCGTTTGTTGCTTCAGACCTGAAGGACGTGTATTTCCATGTCTTAATCCTGCCAAAGCACAGACCGTTCCTACAGTTCACCTTTGAGGGTCAGGCATATATCAGTTCAAGGTCCTCTCCTTAGGGCTCTCCCTGTGCCCTGGCGATGTGGTCCTAGGCCACCTAGACTGATTAAGTTTTCTGGTCAATTGGGAAAAGGCAAGCTTTCTCCGGTGCAGAGCATCTCTTTTCTTGGTGTAGATCTGGACTCTGTTACAATGACTATATTTCAAATATTTTCAGAGGCTCCTGGAGCATATGGCATCCTCAGCCGTGGTCACGTGGTTGAGACTTAGACATATGAGATTTTAGCACTGGCTTCGTACCCAGGTCCTCTCATGACAGGTTTTGCTCAGAGAAGATGCAAAGGCTCTTGTCACACATATGGAACAATTCCTTAGAGATCACGGCAAACAGTCTTAATAAAAGGTTTTTTATGAAGTTTTATTTTCATGACAGCTTTTTCAATTTTGGGGTTCATTTTTAAATCTAAGTGAGATTTTAAAGGGTGCTAAAGGAGGCTAAAGAAGATTCAGTTTTCTGTGCTTCATCCCCTGATGGTCCAGCTGATTTGGAGTCACTTCCGCCAGGCACGGGTGAACCTGTTTGCCTCGTTGGAAACGACCCACTGTCAGCTTTGGTACTCCCTGACTGAGGCTCCCCTCGGCACAGATGCCCTAGCAAATATGCTTTTTCCCCAGTGAGACTCATCGCACAGACACTGTGCAAAGTCAGGGAGGACAAAGAACAGCTTTTGCATGTGGTCCCTTTTTGGCCCAAAAGATCCTGGTTCTCAGAATTCACACTCCTGGTGTTAGCTCCTCCCTGGCGGATTACCTTGAGGAATGATCTTTTTTCTTAACGGAAAGGCACGATCTGGCATCCGTGCCCGGATCTCTGAATCCTCCATGTTGGTTCCTATACCAGGAGGATTTAAGAGAGCTTTTACCAGCAGTGAAAATCATCACTCAGGCCCAATCACGCAAGTTAATTATTGGTAAGTATAGAGAAAAGACAACGGTAACGGAGAGTGCAGCCTAAAATTTTGGACGTTGGAAGGTCGCGAAGAAGAAGGGGCCATTTGGTTGTGCCATGCTGCACCCCAAAATGGAATGAGTGAGCAGATGCTAAGCTAGGCTATTTATACTCTGATATCGGGATGTGGCTAGCCATGCAAATTCTGCACACCCCAATTTCATTGGCCTTTTCTCAAAGATCTCAAAGGTGTTTGGGCTCCCAAGAGCAACCCTAGTGTCGTTACCTAGAGAATTTCACTACAACTCTGCAGAAAATTAAATTGCAGCAGCACTAATCATCAGTGGGGTGCACTGAATTTAATAAAATGCATCACCTACACTTTTATGTTACATGATTGTCAGAGGAACACATGGACACATCTGCCAGAGAGGAGACTGACACAAATATATGTGGACAAAATGGTATGTAGATTGTTTTTTTTTTTGCTAATAGAATATATCAAAAAAGTTTTACCAGGTTTCTATTTCTCTGTACAATGTCAATAAATTGCATCTGTTCTGTTTTTACATATTTTTCAGGCAGTAACTCACACGTGCACACCGAACAACCTACATGCAGTTCAGCTGACAGACCAATTCCTGGATGCATTGGTATGGTCAAGCTGGAATTTAATTTGTATTTAATATAAAATATTTTACTAGGGGTGTAATGATCTGCGTATCGTACGTTTCATGGTCACATAAATAAAAAGACATTTATGATGTTAAAACAGTGACATCTGCTGATGCACACACGTTCGTAATGGGCAGTGTTGGGAATATTACTTTAAAGGAATTAGTTATAGTTACTAAGTACTTCCCACAAATAGTAACTAAGTTAGTAACTGGGTTACATTATAAGTAAATAATTACCAGGGAAAATAATTATTGCGTTACTTAAAAAAATCTAATATTTCAAATAACTTGGATGCCCCAAATATTAACTATGTTAAATTACTAAAATGGACACTAAAGAGAAACCACGATGTGAGGTGCTTCATTAGATCAGAATTACCTGCCACAGACGTGGAGAGACTTTTTGTTCCTAGGCCTAACTTGCCTTTCACCTCAACAATGGAAAAGTATGCTTATTATACTTTGTGTTTGCAACCGCTACCTTTGAACTCGTTGTACTTGCCATTGCCCTGTTGCCGTTGTGTGAGATTTGGAGGGATTGCTGCGCGAGGACTGGGCTGCCTGTCAGTGCTTTGAGATGGGGCACAGCAGCAGCACCCACTCCTCGTCGAGAAGACCGACCGGAGAACGACGTGTGTTTTCATGTCAGTCTACAAAAGTCTCCAACCACGCCAGAAAAGATAGCTAGATATGTCCTATGGCTTTTTTGAAATAAAGTCGCTAAAGTGATAGAAAGTTGCTAAATTTAGCGACAAAGTGACCAAGTTGCTCAGACTTTTTTTTCGGACTGTGCTTGTGTGTGAACTCTGCCTCTGGTTGGCTAACGATGGAAATTAAGCCAATCATCATCATCTATGTGGTTGTCCCACCCCCTCTAACACACACACCAATCATCATCAATTATGAATCTCCCAACACACAAACAAGAGCAAAACAGTGTCTGGCTGAGAGAGCGAACTTACACGGGTGAAAATCACTTCAGTGAGATCAATTTTAGTAACACGCAGCATTTTAATGTCAGTAAAAAAATAACGCCGTTAGTAATGCCAATTACTTATAACACTGTTATTCCCATCACTGATCACGGGAACATCCCAGCTGAAGATGAGGAAATGACATCGCTCCCTTTGACAAGTCCATTCCAAACGACTAAATAATGACACACACCTGCTCAACTCACTCAAGTCTCCTTTTACAAGGGGATAGGGATGATCACTTTGAGAAGCGCTCCCTGATTCTGAAGACGATCTGAGCGACGATGAAACCGACATAAGACTGAATTATATCCTGAGCGAAGATAAAGACGAGGAAGAATGTATTGGGCTGGCGTCAGATGAGTTGGACCGTAAGATATCAGAGGCTATATCGGTAGTAACATTTGAAAGGGATGAAGACAGAGAAATAGAGAAAATCTGTAACTTTGACTGTAAACTACACGAGGAGAAAAGAGAACTCTCTACATGGGAAACAGTCCTGTAGCCAGAAGCTTTCTCCAGACATTATGTACAACATACGGCTGGATTCTTTAGCTGCAGAAAAAGAGTGGCAGGACATGCAAATTATTGGACATTTAGAGGCAAACAGACGCACAGTGCAAACTGTGCAAAGTGTGCCCAGACAACTTATTTCATTTATTTAATTCCCCAGAACCGACTTGTGTCCCTACTTTCCGTGAATGGTCACAGTTACCATAAATTGTATGACACACGATACCTGAATCGTTACACCCCTATATTTCACAAAATTGAATCTCAATTTCTAGTGCTAATATGGATCAGATTGAATGACTTCATAAAATAATTAAAAGACAAAGCAGAAAGAACGAAAGCTACAGATTGGCTTTTTGATAGAAACATGGCATTTTGTTATTCAATTTGGGATACTCTCTATTCAAAGGTGTCCTGCAAGGCACAATACAAAAACTAGTTAGTGATTTTAACAAACATTTGTTTTGTCTTGTTTGTTCTTAGTTGGTGGTAAACAGAAGCCAGACAAAGGTGCAAGGCGACCGTGGTCGAATGCAGAGGTCAATGCCGTATTAAAGCATTTCAAACCACACATTGCCAAAGGTCATCTGGCGTCTTTAAGAGAGTGTGAGCTGTGCAAGAAGTGCGAGCCAGTTCTACAAAATAGAACATTACACAACATCAGAGATTTTGTCCGTAACAGAGGGGTAACCCTGAAGCGCAAAATGACTAACACTTAACTTTTTTTTCAAGATCTTTAACTTTATTCATTTATATGTTGATATTAAGTTTAAATGAAAAGCTTATAGTTCAGAGAGGGAATGTTGTCATATTGAGAGGATCTGTTTTAAAGGAACATGCCCAGATTTTAGGAATTTAGCTTATTCACCGTATCCCCGTTAGATAAGTCCATACATACCTTTCTCATCTCCGTGCGTGCTGTAACTCTGTCTGATGCAGCAAGACAGAGTTACAGGTAACGGGGGCTCCGTCAGACAGAGATACAGCATGCACAGAGATAAGAAAGTTATGTATGGACTTATCTAACTCTGGGGGATACGGTGAATAAGCTAAATTCCCCAAATCTGGGCGTTTTCCTTTTAAAAAGTTTTTTAAAGTTTTTTATCATTCTTAAAAGTTATGTACTTTCTATTAAATTTCAATTTTTAAATGTTAATTCTATTAAAATGATCAAAAATTTTATTAAACATGATGGACTGAACTAACTGGTACCTCACAACATCACAGAAATAAATCAAACATGATGTCATGTTCTTTTACCTGTGATTTTATTTTTCTTGCATAATCTCTTAGTCCAGACAGATTCAAGTCTAAGGGGCTGTCCACACGGAGACGTGTCTCACTGTTTTCGTACACATTTTTTATCGTATTGGCGTTTCATCCACACGGATCCGGCGTTTTGGGAGACTGAAACCGCTATTTTTTGAAACCGGGGCCTAAAGTGGATAAATCTGAAATCGACACCCTTGCGGTTTCGTGTGTACAGCCAATCCGTATATTTTGTGAAGCAAAAACGTCATCACATCACGTGTCGGAAGCGTCACACGTAACAGCAACAACAATAACGGCTGACTACGTGATTGTGTTCGTGCTACAAAATCTACTAAGCCTTCTAGCTTTATTACAGCAAAATCTATTGCTTCTATGCAATTGTGGTGACCAACAAGCGATAATGGACAACACCATACGTTGGTTATGCGCATGCTCAAAGTCTTCTTCTCCGTGTATAGTGTATATATGTGGCAGAATTACAGCGCCCCATACTGGTCCGGCATATATACTACACCGCTTTCAGTCGGTTTCAGTGGTTTCGTGTTTACGGATTATTTTTTTAGAGCAAGGAAAAAAATGTTTGGCTAGGGAATGCACCGGCTTCGTGTGGACATAGCCTTAATGCATTGAGTTTTAGGTTTGTGCGTGTGTGTGTGTGTGTGTAAGGGGCTTGTGTTTAGGTAAAGGCATGTGATTGGCCAAGGACAAAAAAGAAGGAAGGAAGTGATAATGATAAAATAAGAACAAATTAAGAAATTATAAGCATATAAAATAGAAAAAAACAAAGTTACAAATAAACTAAGGTCTAACATTAGTATTTAGGTACAGAAATCGATTCAGCTGATCCGTAACCGGCTGATCCGTAACCGGCTGATCTGCGCGAACTGTCTCTCCGACTCTGGGGGCTACATAAGCAGGACAGTTCTTTTCTATATTTTCTCTATATTATTATGCTATTGTTATTAGGCTTCTTTTTTAAAGTGCCCGTATTATGAAAAACTCACTTTTTCTGGGTTTTGGGGTGTTATTTTGTGTCTCTGATGCTCCCACACACATACAAACTTGGAAAAAAATCCATCCATGCTGTTTTGAGTGAGATACAGGTTTCTGAATGTCCTCTGCCTTGAGTCTCAGATTGCGGGAGTTCAAACTCAGCTCCGTTGTGACGTAACAAAAAGTTTCGTCACATTCAGTTTGAATTTTCCCGCCCACCACCCCACTCGCAGGTCTCCACCCACCAGGTAGCTAGAGAGCATAGAGCAGTCACTTGAATGAGACCCTCTGTGCTGTTATCATTTCTCACGGAAATAACAGTGCTATTTGGATATTATGGATTATACTCCCACCTACTTTTAAAAACAAAGTTTTAACGCGTGGTTATTGGAACCCGGAGTAATCTTATATACAGTGTGTTACGACGCAAACAGTCCTCAGATTGTAGGCGATAAGACCTTCATGCGAAATCTGATGTAAACAACAGACTATGTATCTATATTTCACGGATTATAAGCATTTGTGGACAAAATGGTAATTGGATGTATTTTATTGGACTTTCATGGATCATTCACACATCTGAAACAGACTGGATTCGATTCGCGATCTTTGTATATCAACAAAAAAAGGTAAGAAGTCACGTTATATTTTGCATGTTGTCATCTTCTGTCACAAAATACTACATTTATGATGCTAGAGCTAAAAGCTTTTTGCCAAATTAACCGAGACCGTACGCCCCGGCTTTTCTGACGAGGTGAGCCTCTAATAACTTTACGGTCCGCATAGATATATACACGGTCCGGACCTCCCGCTAGCTTCTAGCAATTAGCATGCGGTCCACAAGCAGTATACATCCCCCGCCAGGTCTTAATTTCTGTAATTTGCGAAAATAATGCGTTTGAAAATGTTTATAACGGGAATATGTTAGTATTGTCCAGGGAAAACGAGTGTATTGTTCAGACTGCTACATCACAATTTACGCTGGAATCTTTGTGTGTCATGATGAGTTTGACACACCGAGACCGGGCCTTACAGCCCCGGCTTTTCTGACGATGCTAACCCCCGAACGGTCCGGACCTCCCGCTAGCTTCTAGCAATTAGCACGCGGTCCACAAGCAGTATACATCCCCCGCCGGGTCTTAATTTATGTAATTTGCGAAAATAATGTGTTTGAAAATGTTTTATAATGGGAATATGTTAGCATTGTCCAGGGAAAACGAGTTTGTTGTTGTGACTGCTAACGTAACATCACAATTTACTCAGGAATCATTGTGTGTCATGAGTTTCTTCTCCTGTAGTGTACTTATTAGTGATACTTTTCTGTATGATTTGTCTGTTGGCAACATAAACCGTTAATAATAATAATAATAATAATATATAAAATAATAACACAGTATGGTCTGTACTGCTCACGAGACCACTGAGCATGCGCACGGGCACATGACGTTAGTAGTGGGGCGTGATCAAAGGAGCAGTAGCTCATAAATATGTAAGACTAGCTCAAAACGGCACAATCTGAAATGCCCTGAAACAGAGGCTACTAGAGATGGGTAACAATCTTTTCCTACAAGCTATTTCGAGCAAACAACTTTTGAAACATGCTTCATGGAACTCATAACACCTATTTAACTTGTGGAAAAGCAGTCATAAGATGGGCACTTTAAATGGTCGACCATACACACCAAACCTAAAACCTATAAGCATGTTATTTCAGAAGTGAAAGGCTTTTGTTATGGATTTGCTTTTGAGGAGACTTCAGTCGCTCTATAGATCCACTAACCGGCTCCGGCTGATCCACGCGAATCAGCCGGTTAGTGGGATCTGTAGAGCGAGTCTCATGTCCATGGTCTGCGAGTCTGCAATGTTTCCGTCTCTGAGAATCTCGAGTCGCGTGGATCAGCCGGTTACAAGTGGGTCTGTACTGAGTTTCCTTGGCAATTTAGCAATACTGACTCAAATGACTCAAGTGAATCACACAACCCGGATCACTTTAGTGAGTGACTCACAATAACCCGGATCCTTAAAAGGAATCGAGTTTGCCAGGCCTAAGAAGTATTGACCTCCACCTTTCATATGGATCAATTTTCTGCTCTGGGGCTTGGCAAAATTCTCAGTAGGCACCAATCAGAGGCCGCATGTCTATGATATCATTATGTAGACTACAAAGTATTTTACAGTATTTTAAAAATACAAAACACTAAAGTATTTGATACAAAATATGAAGGCATTTTCATAAACCCTATCAAATACAAATTACAAAATACTATTTTGTATTTGAAATACATATTTGAAATACATGTTTCAAAAATACTGCCCATACCTGATGGTAATTACATTAAAGGCAGGATAGGCAGGAATGATCTAAAAAAACTTCTTTACAAATTTGTTTAAACTGTCTTTATATATCAATACATAAGTAAAATGTAAGTACTCTGAAAAAGAGAGTATAAAAATTGAGTGTCTGTAGACCTCTCACCACTGTTTTAAACACAGCTCATTTTCCATTCACTCCACCCCCTCCCTTCTGGGTTTCTTCTAAAACCACGTCCCCAAAACACATGAACGCGGGACACTGACAGCTCTGCTGGGAGAAGGATTTACCTCAGACAAGCGGAGAGGAAGGAGCGCGGTGCATGTAATAACATCATGTCACAATCACATGTAATAATACACCTAACTTTATCACTAGGAATATAAACAGATAGGATGGCTTTGAGTACTCACTATTAAGCCAGTGTTTTGCATGGAAGAGTTTCCGTGATGAAAGCATTGTTGACTCTGATGAGGACTACACTCCGCAGACAATACATCTAAGTTACCGCATCATCGACTCGAGGAAAAGCCACGTGATATTTACTCGCGTTTGATTGCTTCGTTTATTCCCTTTTTGCCTTCGCTGACTGGATATGCAGGTACTGTGACTTCTGAATGCACTTTCTGTGAGTTGTGAATGCTCTTTCTAGAGTGCCTCGTGCACGTTCAAATCAATCGGGTGTGTGCATGTCTGGGCAGATCCCATACCAACGGGTGGTGACCTGGTCGCGAGAGAGAGTGATATTCACGCAAGCTAATAATTTGTTTCGTCCCGAATGGAAATAATTAACTGTGTTTAAAACAGTCGTGAGAGGTCTACAGACACTCGACTTTTATATTCTCTTTTTCAGAGTACTTACATTTTAATTATGCATTTGTATATAAAGACAGTTTAAACAAATTTGTAAAAAAGTTTTTTTAGATAATTCCTGCCTACCCTGCCTTTAAATGATGGGAAGGGGAGACCGGGTATGGTTGCAACACTTTTTTCTTCAGCACATAAAACTAACTTTTTTTAGCTACAGGTCTGTAACTTTTAGGCAAAGTACCCACACTTGTCTACTACAATTGGCAACAATTTAAATTTCTCCAACTATATCACAGACTTTTTAAGATGAGGACAAATACAAGGTGGTCCCTTATTACAACCTACCCCACTACTGGGGTAAGTTGTAACAGGTAGACAAAATGCACAAAAACTAAGGGTACTCCAAGTGTTATGCCACAACAACAGTTTTATTTTAAATGAATAGCTGCAAATTAACAAACATATGATTTCTTTATCAGTCACATTAGTAACAAACATGAAATGCATTCTTTATAGACGGTTTCAGCAGTAACAACATAAACAAGCGGCTGTCGCGGTCCGCACATAACTTCCAATAAACTCTGCTAATAATAAATAACCACAAAGTACTTTAAACGTAGTTTATTTATATAACAAGCAAAAAAAAAAACACATAGATTACCTAGGAAACCAAAACATTTTTTATTTTTGACGAGGCATTTGTTCAAGAGATCCGTTTAGCAACTAGTCAGACCATTAAAAAAACGAAACCGGAAGTAAAGTTCGGATCCAGACGTGTATCACGTGCGTCCGATGAAACCGTCTATATGTCACAATGGTGACAAGAACAAACAAAGTCGATTGAAGGAGAGTTCCACATTAGCATGATTGAAACTGGTGGCTCTTGAAAGGCTAGTTGCCTGCGGACTCCTCACTGAAAGTCTAAGGTTCCGTTTCATAAATGAGCTAAACCAATCAGGCCCTGCCATTTTCTTCTCACTGCAGGTTTGTGGATTCTGTATGTTGAATACACCACGAGTTGACAAGCAAACTTTCTGACCTTAAAGACATCATAACATGATGTATGAGTAGAGACTCATTATTTTTCTAAATGTGTGTGTTGGTATTTATTTAACTTTTACCAGATTTTAAATAATTTAATATTTGTGAATGATGAATAAAATGAGTTTGCATGAAAGGTCCAATACAAATTAAGAGGTCTTAAATCTTGCCTTTTCTACCCAGTTCTCAGGACGCTTATCCATCATGCTCACCTCACGTGGCTTATATACTGAGACAAAGTCTCCTCCTGCACCCTGGTGAAGACCTGGTGAGGACTGTAGTATCCTACACTAGGAAGGCCTCTCAATCCCTGGTGTTTCAGTTTTTTATATTTCAGCCAATATCTGTTCAAGGTGACATTGCAGATTCCGTGGAATTTTGCCACTGCCCTGCCAGACTTTCCTTTCATAACTTCCTATTCTGCTCTTTTTAAAAGAGTGGAATCGACTCCACGATCTGTTTTTCTCACCCAAGTTATAGGCATTCTGTAGAATTATTAAAATCACACAAATGTTCTTATTTATATGTAAGGGGATGGTTGTAAAACTTTCCAAACACGCGTTACATCCTACCCCACCACTGTCACCCTTTGTTTAGCTAGCTGTATTAGCATGGTGCTTTGAAATTAGCAGGAGGTTGATACAGCAATTTTTACCTGAGAAACTAAAGTTTGACCAGATATAACTATACAACATTATCTACAACAGTAGAAGTATTAATAAAAATATTATCTTGTTATATTTTTTACTTTCTTATCTCAAAATTTGATTTTTGGCTTTAACTTCAGGAGAGATGGCAACACAGACAGCAACACAGACAGCAACACCTCCATGTGGGATCATAAAGGAAGTCTGAAAAAACTGAAACTGTCACATGACTCCTATCTCATCCCTGATTCATGGAAATGGTAGTGTTGCAACTCTCACCGTGTTACAACTATGGCCCTGTCCCAAATGGCACACTCCGGACTTGCGGTCCTCCTCAGAGTCCATACTTTGATGACATCATGTAGTGCAGACTTTAGGGACCCTTGTTCCGAGTCCACGTGGGTGCACCGGAGTCGTATTTTGGGACAGACTTGTAATAAGTAGAGAAGTTGCCCGTGAGTGTGAACTCCTCCCTTCTGTCGTATGATTGGTCTGATTGCTCTGTATGCTCTTTCGCAAGGACTTCTTGGTTGGTAAAGTGCGCAAAGCCTGCTGCAGTGGAGGCTTCCCTGAAGACCACATCTACGGGGCAAAGGTGGCGCTAATGAGCTCACTTCAAAGCATAAAAATGACAGATAGGACACCCTACGGACTCGTAGACTAAGCGAGCATGTGCAATTTAAGACCACGAGACCGAAAGTCCACATGAAGTGCGTTTGGGACAGGGCCAATACCCAATCTCCCCTACAGTGGATCAGTGTGGACATTGGGTTGGTCTATGCAGGGAACTACACTAACCTTTTCCACTGGTGGCACTTGCGCTACTAACTTTTTCAGTTACTGGCGCAAAACATGATTTGGTCGCACAAATTAGTTATATTATATTATGAATAATAATGAACAATAATGAAACTGTATTGCATACAGATGTGCTTTTAATTTTATTTTACTCGCCATCTTTTAAACCACATGTCGTATTGTTTTTTTAACGTTGCAGTGTTTCCCACAGATCAAAAATGTACTTGTGGTGGTAGCTGGTGAAAAGGGCAATCATTACCCACCGACAAAAAATGGTCTACTATACATGTGACAAAGAACTAAAAATGTGTGACACAACACAATACTTTTGTCACAAGGTGACGATCTTTTCAGGGGCGGAACCAAAAATTGGGGAAGTTTGGTTCTGCCCGGAAGTTTCCACCCGGACCGGGAAAGATAGACACCGGACTTCCGGTAGTGCCACGAGGGAAAAAATCAACAAATCGAGCACAGCTGTGTGCAGTTAGGAGGAGCGGCTGGCGATTGGAGGACACGCTATACAGGGCAGTACTTAAGACCAGTTTAAATCACAGTTTGGAGTTCAGTTTTTGGTGTGTTGAAGCGCTGTGTTGTGCTCGTCTGGTGCGCTGCTGGTGGCTGTCTAACTCTCTCTCAGGCTGAAGTTGCATGTTGGTGAGGACATCGTGAACCTTAAAGGTTGAGGAACGATCGGAACACGTTGTACACTGAGACAAAACAAAGGAGAAGAAAACGGCGTCGATGTGAGTACATACCTGTGGAAAGATTGTGAGTTACCGGAAGTTGCAGTATAACACGGTCGGGGAAAGAGTCGCCCTGTCAGTGTGGTTGGCGTGTTACAGCGTGAACTGAAGCAGAGAATAGTGGGACGAAGAAATTGAAATAAGTCGTGAGTACCAATATTCTATTGAAAACGTATTGTATACTAACTTGCATTTATACCGGATACCTCCAGGAGAGGGAGGGCGGCCCTACCCCTAAGATAGTGTGGTGGGTGAGCCGAAGGAGCATTTACTGAAGCAGTCACGGTGACGAAACGATCAACTGGGCCGTATTATTCATCGCCAGATCCATCCGAGCGAAGTGGAGGAAGACGGGCGTCCTTTGTGTACACCTGAGTGTGGTGGGTGAGTTCTTGTGCTGTAGTAACTTTCACTTTGACGTGGTGCTGTGTATTGCTGTGGATTGCTGTGTGTCTTGTCAGACGAACCCCCGCCTTCACTCACTTCGTCGAGGAAGGACGAAGAGGCTATCTGTCCTAGAGAAACCAGTACATATATGTTGTGAACGTGCTTCAGGCCCTAAAGTAACGGTGTGGTGCCCCGGAACGACTTCCCGTCAGAACATTGGGCAGATTGGAGAGTGGCGGTGAAGAACAGGAAAATTGGCAGTTGTGTGAGTACGAGCAGGGGCCACTATTGTTGATGCTTTATCTGTGTCGTATTTACTGTTGCAGAGAGAGAGGTGTAGGAACTCCGCCGTCCCGAGGTCTCTACAAAGGGGCGCCCCTGTCCAGTGTTCGATCACCCAACGGGTAGCGAGGAGAGGGCAGCACTCGACCCGGTGAGACGTTGTGACGTCCGCCCCTCTGCAACCATCGAGCTCGCCGAGAGAGATCGCCCCGGCGCAACAAAGGAACTGCTGCCCCATCTGACACATCATAAAGACCAATTGTTATAAGTCCGCCACCTTGAAAATTCGTATACTAACCCCTTTAAGCCGTTGATTGACAGAGACAGAGAACGCGCTGTACACGACTGGCACGTGAGGAGCACCACGAGAGGAACCACTATTGCTAATTCCGTACTTACTGTACGTTGCACCTAGCAGAGAGGTGAGAGCCATCCAAGTCAGATTAACTGTGTCTTTGTGTCCCAGCCGCTGCCTGTGGAGAAAGAGAAAGAGAGTAAGCACCAAGAGTACAAATTGTGTGAAACCTGTACTTACCGGGAGCTGTAGCCAGCGAAGAGGTGAGAGCCATCCAAGTCAGATTAACTGTGTCTTTGTGTCCCAGCCGCTGCCTGTGGAAGAAGAGAGTAAGCACCAAGAGAACGAACTGTGTGAAACCTGTACTTACCGGGAGCTGTAGCCAGCGAAGAGGTGAGAGCCATCCCAGTCAGATAACTGTGTCTTTGTGTCCCAGCCGCTGCCTGTGGAGAAAGAGAAAAGAAGAGTGAACGACACGATAGGGAACTGTAAAAGCACGTGCGGTGAAGTCCCCGCGAGGAGAAATCCAGGTACGCAGACAGGAAAATAACTTCGACACTCATACTGCTTTTAACTCTGCCTCCAGGAAAGAAAAGGAGGGCGCCACGGATAGAAGGGACAGGCAGGAGCCTGATTTCTACCCCCCCCTTGGTCTAAAGTGCCCTGGACCCCCGTTGCCCCCCCCCTCTTTCTGTCACTCCCTTGGCCGCAGCCTACCTGGAGGGCAGAGCCGGAGATCTTAGTTTTAATTACCCTTTCCCCATTTCCCCAAGTCATTTTAAATATTTAACCCTCTGGGGTCCGACCCTTTTGGGACACTGTCAGAGGTTCTGACATGCTCTCACGTTTGGTCTTTTTTCAGTTGCTCTAAAACACATTAATGGCTAATATCACATAACACTGTATTCAGCACAAACTGTGCTATAATAATATGTAAGATTAATGTATGTACATGTTTGTATTTTTAAGTAAATGATGTTTATGCGTGGTTAGTAAAAAAAAAGAAAAAAAAAAGTTGCTGAAATAAGGCCAAGGAACACATCCTAAACATTTGTAAACAAGCAAAAAAGTTATCTACTCTTGTAGAGTAGAGAATTTGCTACAAAAAGATGTAAAAACCATTTAACCCACTCACTCACATGAAACAATACATTGATTTAACTTTTGTAAGACACCTTTTGCTGTGTAAAGGCAATATGCAAGGGCGGGTCAATGGTCATGAATATTGATGTGTTTCACACCAGAGACCCAACCCCCTAATGGCTCAGTGAGGAATGTTGGGACAAAAGAATGAATGCGGGGAGACTTAAAGAGATCTTTCCATTTATACTTGCAACCATTTGCTGTTACCCTGGCAGCCTGAGCCTTGGTGTTATGGCTTAGATTTGAAACTGCATCCTCCGGAAAAAAACATTTTGAAGAGACTCGGGTGTGTGTGCGTCTGCATGACTCAGCTGATGTCCAGGTTCCCTTGCAGGAAAGAAACGCAAAGTGTGTGGAACCACAGAACGGGTTTCCATGACAGAATGGACCTGCTGCTGCTTGCCTGGATGTTGGTCTTGACTCTTTTTGCAACAGGTGCCTTATCACTGTCAGTGGTAAATCTGTTAATAAATAAATAAATAGTTTCGGTAAATAAATGGTTTTGGACCAATTAACATCACAGTTGATATGCGGCCAGGTCTCTGGATTTTTTAGGCTTCTCCACCTTTATATATAATAATTTAATTAAAAGAAACGTTGAGACATTGATAAATTATAAAAGAAAGACGTTTAACCTATCGCACGAGTCCACCACGCACATTTACAATGCACCTGTTGCAACGGTGTTTAGCGTCTCCGCCAGCAGCAGGACCAGCGCATCGGGGAATATGGAGAACTGAATAAAAACCTTAAATACTGTGCATAATCTATAAAAGACTTCTTTTGGTAGTCATGTAAAAAATGCGGTGTAAAGCCTTGAATTTTAATGGATGCATAGCGAATATGTGCAAGGTAAGGCAACCTGCATGTTTATTTCGTTTTGATTTATTATTTTTCTGCACCCCGCCGTGACTGCGAGCAACAGAGCAGCCCCCCTCCGCTTTTTAAAAATTAGTGTGTTGATAATAAACATTTAAACTAACATTGTTATATGCTGAAAATATATATATTATATAGACGTTATTGTAGGCAAGTGGATTGTTGATTTGAGAGGCTCATTTGATCAAACAAGTCATCGACGTTAGCTGTCGGCCGCTATCCGCTTGGTCATTATCAAAAACCTTAATTTAACAAACAAAAAAGGCTCTAAAATAAATAAAAGATATTTTATAATTTTGACAGTTAAAACTGAACTGCTATAATTGCTGCAATAGTCATACAGCTGTTAGGAATCTGTGTAAGGAGTTATTTTGTTTTTTTCTGCGGATTTCTTTTGCAAAATCTATGCGGAATTTTGCAGAATTATTTTAAATGTTTTAAAAAGATCTAAGAGAATGGGAGCTGTGGATATTACAAAACAATAAAATATTTTATAATATAGGCCTATAAAATATGTTAATAATATTATATAAATGGCTGTAAAGTGTAATAAAAAACTGAAGTAAATAGAAGTTTTTCACTAAAAGAATGATCGTATTTTTAATCGTGATCAAAAGTTTGAGCAAAAGAATCGTGATCATCATTTTTCCTGTAATCGTGCAGCCCTAATAGAACCTTTTAATTCCAAGGGGGCGAAATGTAACTTACACTTTAAGAATTTCGGGTTCGTTTCTGCATGCCCCCGTGCGTCTTGTATTTTCCAAATTACTAAGCAAAATATCAGTAATAGTCTACTAATAAAACAGAAAATCCCGCAAATGTGACTTACCCTGTATGAATGTCCGTCGCATTTCTGCAAATGCCCGCTGAAGAGGAGAGTGATGCTGCCACATTCCTACAAGTTTTTAATAATTAATATAATGTATTCTCCACAGTACCAAACTTATAAAGCAATACTAAGGCGGTAAAGCATAGTTGAGATAAGATAATTGGGTACATAGATGCGCTGTATATCTTTGTTAACGGGCCATTACCGGACATATTTATGGCTAAACATTAACACATAACATATCTCAGGACACATTTACAGCACATCGATACTGCATCGATACATTTACACCCGAACAGATAGTCGCGTAAACAAGACTTGTTGAGGCATAAACGCTAGTCAAAATATATTCTAAATAGTGATTGTTTTATGACATATTGTATATTTACATTACACTATACAATCATACTGTTTAACGCATGACATATCTCCGGGCGCATTTACAGCACATCATTACACCTGAGCAAATAATCACGTAAAGAAGCCTTATTGATAAGTCGGCATGAACACTATAGTTATAGTAGTGATATTGCTTTACATATTCCCATTACACTAATCAGCATACGGTTTAATGTAAGAACTATCATTTTAATGTAAATACAAGTTACGAGACATTTATATAAAGTCATTATGAATATCTGCTTGCAAATAGTCAGTATACAGTATATAAAAGTTTACATCACACATCACATTTCAACAAATGTAGGTAAAACTTACTCTTCAGAAATTATATCCTCAGCTGGATCAAGTCGCTCTTCAAAATACAAACGTTCATCGTCGGAGTCCTGCTCTTCGTCTGAAGAAACTGTGAACTCTTCCTCGCTGTCCAGGAGCATCTGTAGAGCTTCCTCACCTGCAAAGCGTGTCATTTTCCCAGCGCATCGATAAGTGAATGAAACTGTCAAAACTTGCTGCTTCTCAAAGCATTGTTTGGGGGCGTTGATCTTGTTTGCATAGCCTGCATCAGGTAATTTCCATATGAATGGCGCGCACGCGGGTAGGTGGGATCACATTAGTGCTAATGAGGTCGAGCAAGAAAAACTGTACCTCTCTTTACTTACATGTCGATTACACAAACAGACAATGAGTTCTTCAGATTTTAATTACATCATGTAAAAGAAGACATTTCAGGCTTTCTTTAGACACATGTATCATGTTTGTGTGACAAGTATTGGCGGAGTTATCAGTTCATTTTTGTAACGTGTTTGAGGAAGATGGTCAAGGAGACAGAGATGTCGAAATGCACTCCCTGTTTATTTTCTTTATTTGCCAAAAGCACACGGTTTTGTTGTTATTTTGAAGGCACTCACATTAAAGTAGACACTTCACAGTTTCTAATGATGTATTACATGTATGTGTATGATTATGAATGACGGAGTATTTTAAGTGGATGTCACAGGAAACAGGAAAAAATGCGTCAAAACGCGGCCCCGCATTTTTGGACCCCAGGGGGTTAAATAAATAAAGATTATTTTTATACTTACCTATCCTCGTTGTTGTCTGGTCATTGGGTTGGCTTTGGGGACCTCCTCAAGGTGGAAGTTGAAAAGGGGCATGGCTCTAGCCAAACCATAGCCAGCCCCTGGGTGTGACACTTTGATTTATTGAACATTAATATTAATTTCACATTATAGTTTGTTAATCTAACCACCCCAAACTTTATTTGGGTTCGGTCGGGTTCGAGCTTCATTTCTAACATTTTACATGGACTCGGGCCGGGCTTGCGCTCTGGCTTTGCGTAGTAAATGAGCGGTCAAGTTCAATGCTGCTTGATGTACTATCAGTAAGCGCAGGACCGCGCGCCTCAGCGCAGTGGATTTAATAATTTTCCTCAACAAAAACATGTAGCCTAATCTTGGTGAGTAAAGGTTTTTCAATTTATAACTAAATATTAATTGAGTCTTAAATACATAATTTAGACAGAGGATATTAATGGAGAGAAGTGCCGAAGCAAATCCCGCGGAGCCTTTATCTTAATTTTGTTATTGCCAAATACCCATCTTAATTCAGAATGTATTATCTTAATTTAATTCGTTAAGAAATAATTATTTGTATTTGCATGTTGGCCTATTTATAGTGTATTGCATAGGCCTATTTAGAGTGAGATGTTACGATGTTACAGATGACTTATTTTATTTCTTTGTTTTAACTTCCAAGTGGCGTGCAGCCTAGTTAGTCATAAATAAATAATGTTAAAACCTGTGTAAATTACTCATTCTTGACGAAAGCTGTGTATGTGCGCACATTTAAATAATGTCGGGCTGTAAACGGGTTCGGGCTTTAAAAAAGCTGTCAATCAAAATGTACTTTCGGGTTCCGGACGAATTCTGTTGAATTCTGTCTAACTTTTAAGGCCCGATTACAGCTCTACTATGTATAGTATATTAATAGACAGTGCAGGTCTATAGATTATAAATGTAACTGGTGTTATGATGGTATAATTTCTATCAGATAGGCACTTTAACTGTTTCTGCTCTGTCTTTCTATTTCTCTCTTACCGATTAAAAAAGCTTAATTCACTCATTATTTCAGATTTAAAAAATGAAAGAAAATGCTGCGTGTGGTCGTAACAAGAGCCAGAGGTGATCGTCATAGAAACCGGAGGCACGCTGAAACTGCCCTCGAGCTTTAACGCGATAGCGCTCGCGGCCGTTTTCCGATCGACTCGGGTTTTACACAAAATATGAATTACTTGGAACCCGAAGTAATTAAACTAGGACCGACCCCGATGCGACTGACCATTCAAAATATAAACCCGGAACCGCACGGGTCTCGGGTATTCCGTGAAGACCTCTGCTCAAGTTCAGACACAGACCTCATTGAGAAACAGAAAGCATGTGAAAGCTCACCGTGTTGAAGGCTCAGAGCATGTTATAAAACGTATTCTTAAAATACACATTTCTGTTTTAATAAATGCTTAAAGTAAATCATAGCATATTGCCTAAAACATATAGGTACAAAAATGATCAGGGATGCATTTGTGACCTATTAAAAATTAGGGTCGCAATGGCATTTCAAAAGGTCGCATATGCGACCAGCTGTGTGCTTACCACCATTTATCAAAATATCTTCTTTTGTGTTCATCAGAAAAAAAGATATTCATACAAGTTTATGACAACAAGGGGATGAGAAAATTATGACAGAATTTAAAATGTTTTGGTAAATTACCTCTTTAAAACTGATATCAGTACAATACCTGTTCCAGCCTGCAGGTGGCACTGTTAACAACACAGAGTCACTGAACATCATCTTTCATTAGGTTAATTAAAGCAACTGTTCTGCCAAAAATGTATAACTTATTTTAAGTATCAAAATAAGGAAAATTGGAAAACACATTTAATACCTGATGTTAAACAATTTTTTTTAGTAAATACTGTTTTGAAATGATTACCAAAGTATTCTAGTCAACGTTTGAAGTGAATCAAAAAAGTTCATCAAGTTGCCCTTAAACAATAATGGGTATTGTGTATTGGTTTTAAGGCAACTTTTATGAATTGTTTTGATCCACTTCAAATGTTGACTAGTGTAGATGTACTTGAATCACTGCACCCACAGTGGGACGTGGTTTTCTGATTGAGGTCAATATTTGCAATACACCTACCTTGGCCTCAGGAGTAAATTAATTCAAAACAAATTTTAAAACTTTCTTTCATGCAAATGAGGCTTTAGCTTTTATGTTAACATATTCACTTTTCCTGATTGGCCACTGTTATCATCACACAGCACAAATATATACGCTCAAATATTGTTCCTTGAACCATACGTTGAACATGTTTGTAAAACTAAATGCTAAGCATACTCTTGTTATGTTCTGAAGGGACATTATAAAATGCTTAATATAGTTTATATATATATATATATATATATATATATATATATATATATATATATATAGTTTAACCAATCAAAAAAACGTTTTCTTTATAATGGCTTTATAAAACGAAAACACTTAATGTTAGCGTGTAATTTAACACACTGCGTGTGTTCGTATGCTTGCCTACACATAGTATAAATAATTTATAAGGTTTACTGAATTTGGTATTCTAATATTAGGTCTATTGAATTATTTTCCCTAGCAGATGTCACTAGTATTGTTTTTTTTTTTTTTTTGAATTTGACATCATTCTAATTAATAATTAGAGATAAATAACAACACAGAATACATTACGTAATGTTGTAGCCATAATAATGGTCTACTACAAGTAGCTTACAAAAGGAGATGACTACCCATCAGACTGTTGTCTTATTTATTAATGGTATGTTTTTGATCATCATAGCAGCATTAACATAAATAAATAAATTCAGATAATGATTTTGTGTGTTACAATTCGAGACCCTCATCTGCTGAGGCGGGTGACGTCTTCGTTCGTGGCACTCACTTTCTTATTGAAGCAAAGCAGCTAACACCTCATTTATGGTGCCTGCTTCCCTTTGGTGCGTAGTACGACAGGCAGCCGCCATTAACCTTCACCTGCATACAGCTGGCTCTAGTAGTATTTCCCTAGCAGATGTCACTAGTATTGTTTTTTTTTTTTTTGAATTTGACATCATTCTAATTAATAATTAGAGATAAATAACAACACAGAATACATTACGTAATGTTGTAGCCATAATAATGGTCTACTACAAGTAGCTTACAAAAGGAGATGACTACCCATCAGACTGTTGTCTTATTTATTAATGGTATGTTTTTGATCATCATAGCAGCATTAACATAAATAAATAAATTCAGATAATGATTTTGTGTGTTACAATTCGAGACCCTCATCTGCTGAGGCGGGTGACGTCTTCGTTCGTGGCACTCACTTTCTTATTGAAGCAAAGCAGCTAACACCTCATTTATGGTGCCTGCTTCCCTTTGGTGCGTAGTACGACAGGCAGCCGCCATTAACCTTCACCTGCATACAGCTGGCTCTAGTAGTAGAGCATGGCTACATTCTTGTGCAAGAGGCTGTAGAACCTCCACATGAGAGAAATGACAGCTTACAGCCTTTACTTTATTGTTCCAAAAGGAGGGGAATCGTTCAGTGATGCGGCTCAGTTCTATGCTGTTACTGAAACCGATTGTGATGCAATCGGATCCGAGGACTGATTCCTTACATCGAGCTTATGTCTCCATTCAACACGGGAGGGTTTTCCCAGAGGGGAAACCCGTCTCGCATGATCAAAGTCACGCACCGTTGTTTGCGTGCTCTGGTAACAGGAAGAAAGCCATGGCTTCTGTCCCAAGGTCCTGTGTTGGGTGCGCATTGTCGATGTGTGACGCTGACAACAGACGCGTCCCTCACAGGTTGTTGCGATTATGGAAAGCCAAAAGGATCAAAATCGCTGAAACTCATGTGACAACCTCTGCTGTTGGGATTGGGAATTGCTGCTGGGCCTCTTTGCTGTTTGGAATCCTTCTTGCCACTGATTACTTAAATTGGCAGTCAATTGGAAACACCTGTGCTTGTGCTTACACTCTTTTAAAAGATCAACCACTGAACCAGAGAGGCCTGGATTTTGGATTGGAGAGACTTTTGTTTTTGTTTGTTTGCTTTGGGGTTTCTTTTGGATTCCCTTATTAAAATTTTATCATTTCACTTTTGTTACTTATTTTCCTTCCCCATCAACAAAGAAAGAGCTTATGAGGTTTCTAGGATTGGTTGGATATTATCAATCTTTTTGTCGGAATTTTTCTACCGTCGTAGCACCGCTTACAGATTTGTTAAAGGGCAAGGCAAAGTTTGTCTGGTCTCACAGCTGTGAATTGGCTTTTGGGAATGTGAAGTCTTTGTTGTGCACAGGGCCCGTGCTTAAGGCTCCGTGTTTTGAGGATCGTTTTACGTTGTACGTGGATGCTAGTAACGTGGGGGCTGGAGCTGTCCTTCAGCAGTCTGATGTGGACCGAGTAGACCATCCAGTTAGTTTTTTTTCAAGAAAATTTAACTCCTATCAGCTTAACTATTCTGTGGTCGAAAAGGAAGCGTTAGCCCTTATTTGGGCTTTACAGCATTTTGCTGTTTATTTGAATTCCAGTGCACCAATTGTTATATATACGGATCATAATCCATTAACTTTTCTGAATTCTTTGCAGTGTCCAAATCAGAGGTTGGTTCGGTGGTCTTTGTTTCAACAATCTTTCTGCCTGGATATTCGACACATTCGAGGATCAGAAAATGTGGTAGCTGATGCGTTGTCACGCGCTCCCGATGCATGTTAATATATAGAATCCTATGTATTCTTTTTTTGTGTTCTTAGGAGCTGTCCTTGGTCCTGAGCATGTATGTACTATATGGTGATCGTTAACTGAGTTTTGCTTTGTTACAGGGATCTTGTGGGAATCCCTGTCTTATGGGGAGGGATGTGACAACCTCTGCTGTTGGGTTTGGGAATTGCTGCTGGGCCTCTTTGCTGTTTGGAATCCTTGCCACTGATTACTTAAATTGGCAGTCAATTGGAAACACCTGTGCTTGTGCTTACACTCCTTTAAAAGATCAACCACTGAACCAGAGAGGCCTGGATTTTGGATTGGAGAGACTTTTGTTTTTGTTTGTTTGCTTTGGGGTTTCTTTTGGATTCCCTTATTTAAATTTTATCATTTCACTTTTGTTACTTATTTTCCTATTTCTTTGTACTTAAATAAATATTACTTTGAGTTTATAAAATTGGTTTTCGTGTGTCCCTTGTGTTTGTGCTTCCCTTGACTCAAGGGTTGTAACACTCATCATCAGATATGGCACTGAAATTGCCTTGGAAATGATGGTGGTATGGGTTGGAGTCCCATTTCCTTCCAGATCTGAGGAGCCATCATGTGCTTCTCCAGATAGACATCACATTAGTGGTTGATTAATAAATTATTAAGGAGATCTGCTATCAAAGTCATGCATCGTTGCCTGCGTGCTCTGGTGGTGTGGAGAAAACCTTGGTTTCCATTCTAAGGCCTGTTTTTGGGTGCGTGCTACTGGCGTATGACACTGACAACAGACGCACTCCCCACAGGTTGGAGTACAGTATGGAAGGCAGAGAGGTCCAAAATCACTACATTATTGATTTTGGGATAATGGCATTGTGGTCTCTGGACAAACTGTGCTTGTTGACGACAATTTAGATCCCAGGCCACTTGAATATGGCAGATGCCCTGTATGGCAACACCCATTGCTAGGGAGTTGAGACCAGATGTAGTGAACCCCATTTGGAGAGGATTTGGACACGCAGAGGTGGATCTGTTTGCGTCTCAGGACCGCACACACTGCCCAATGTGGCTTTCTCTTTTCCACAATCAGTCTGCCACAGAAGTTCTGGAGGAAGCTTGCCAGAGATATGGCCTGTCGGTTTGGCCTCTGAGGGGGCCAGGCTCGTAGGCTCAGGTCTCCCAACTGAGGTTGTGGAGACCATATTTTACTCCTGTCAAACCCAGTTAACTGCCCTGTTTATGTGGTGCTGAGGTTTCTGTAGGAGAAATTCCCTGCTGGTTTAACTCCTTCCACTCTTAAGGTTTAGGTGGAAGCCTACCATACTCCTTTGGAAGGATGTCTTGCTCCCAACTGAGGTTGTTGAGACCATATGATTACTCTAGAGCTCCATCAGGAGCTTAGGCCCTATGTGGAGAAACTTCACCTCATGGTGTTCAGCTCACCTGACAGACCCAGTCAACTGCCCTGTTTATGTGGTACTGAGGTTTCTGCTGGAGCAATTCTCTGCTGGCTTAATTCCTTCCACTCTTAAGGCTTAGGTGGCAGCAGTTTCTGCCTCTACCATACTCCTTCTAGAAGGACATCATATCTCGTCTGGACAACCCTCAAGAGAGCTTTATGCCCTTAAGTGGAGAATATTTCACCTGTTGGTGTTTAACTCCTCTTACAAACCCAGTCAACTGCCCTGTTTATGTGGTACTGAGGTTTCTGCAGCAGCAATTCTCTGCTGGCTTAACTCCTTCCACCCTTAAGGTCTAGGTGGCAGCAGTCTCTGCCTACCATGCTCTTTTGGAAGGAACTCATGCTCCCGAATGAGGTTGTGGGAACCAGATGATTACTTCAGAGCTCCCTCAACGAGGAAGCTTATGCCCTAAAGTAGAGAAACTTCACCTTTCGGTGCTGAGCTCACCTGACAGACCCAGTCAACTGCCCCTTGACGTGGTACTGAGGTTTCTGCAGGAGCAATTCTCTGCTGGGTTAACTCCTTCCACCCTAAGGTTTAGGTGGCAGCAGTCTCTGCCTACCATACTCCTTTGGAAGAATGTCATGCTACTAACTGAGGTTGTGGAGACCATATCATTACTCCACCTTTAAGGTATAGGTGGCAGCAGTTTCTGCCTACCATACACTTCTGGACTCTCTGAGGGCAGTCTACATTAGAGCTGAAGATCTTTGCCCGAACCCGACGGGACCCGTCGGGACCCGACGGGCTCGGGCGGGTTCGGGCTTCATTTCTAACATTTTACACGGGCTCGGGGCGGGCTCGGGCTTGCACTCCGGCTTTGTGAGGTAAATGAGCGGTCAAGTTCAATGCTGCTGCACTATCAGTAGCTCAGGATCGCGCTGAATTCATTTACAGTGGATTTAATGATTTTCCTCATCAAAAACATGTAGCCTAATCTTGGTGAGTAGGTTTTTCAATGTATAACTAAATATGAATCGAGTCTTAAATACATAATTTAGACAGAGGATATAGACTAATGTTGGCAGTAATGGAGAGAAGTGCCGACGCAAATCCCGCGGAGCCTTTCTCCTAATTTCGTTATTGCCAAATACCCATCTTTATTCAGAATGTATTATCTTAATTTAATTCGTTAAGAAATATAAATTTTATTGGCATATTTATAGTGTATTGCATAAGCCTATTTAGAATAATATGTGACAATGTTACAGATGACTTATTTTATTTCTTTGTTTCAACTTCCAAGTGGCGTGTAGATTATTAGTCATGAATAAATAATGTTAAAACCTGTGTAAATTTCTCATTCTTGACAAAAGCTGTGTGTGTGCGCACATTTAAATAATGTCGGGCTGTAAACGGGTTCGGGCTCTTAAAAAGCTGTCAATCTAAATGTACGTTCGGGTTCGGGCTGCATTCTGTCGGGCTCCGGACATTTCGGGCCTAACGTTTAAGGCCCGATTACAGCTCTAGTCTACATACCACGCCACCTGAATGTGGCAGATGCCCCTTCGAGACAACAGACATCTCCGATAGGAGTGGAGACTTCATCTAGATGTGGTGAACCACATCTGGAAAAGGTTTGGACGCGCAGAGGTAGATCTGTTTGCATCCCAGGACACCACACTTTACCCACTGTGGTTTTCCATGGTACAGGTGTGGCCGAGGCTACATCTGTATGCCTTTCCCCCCCCTGGTTGTGTTTTTTCCTTCCACGGGGAAACTTTATTCCCTTAAGTGGGAAATTTTCACCTCATCTGACAGACCCAGTTTACTGCCCGGTCGATGTAGTTCTGAGGTTTTCTGCAGGAGCGTTTCTGAGTTTACTCCTTCCACCATTAAGGTTTAACGGCAGCAGTTTCTGCCTACCATACTCTTGTGGAAGGCTAATCAGTGGGAAGACACCCATAAGTGGCTCGCTTTCTTTGTGGCACTCGCAGGTTGAGACCTGTTAGCCGCACTAGGGTGCCAACTTGGGACCTAGTGGTTGGCTGGATGGGCTCTCGTTGGCTCCGTTCGAGCCACTTGAGACTTTGCCAGATAGGTTTCTGGCCTTAAAGGTTTCTGGCCTTTAAGACTGTGTTCCTTCTGCTATTACCTCTCTAAAGCACAAGACAACACTCCATCACATAAATCAAAGTACTCCACTGCATGGCTGGCCAGTAAAGGCCTTAGAGATGAAAAACTAATGACATGGCCACTTCTTCACCTGACTTAAACCCTATTGAGACCTTTTGATCCCCTCTTAAGCAGGACATTTACAGTGAAGGTAAACACTACACCTCTCTAAACAGTGTCTGGGAGGTTGTGGTTGCGTCTCCACAAAATGTTGGTTCAGACCAGATCAAGAAACTGACTGAATCCGTGAATGGAAGGCTTGTGACTGTTATCAAAAAGAAGGGTGGCTATATTGGTCACTGAGTCTATATATTTTTTAATTTTTTATTGTTTTATTATTTTCTTTTTGTAAATGTAGAATTTGTTTATTATTCTCACTTTAACAGGTGAAAAAAACAAGTGAGATGGTAAAATCTTTGTTTTTAATTTAGTTGCCTAATAATTCTGCACACTAATAGTTGCCTAATAATGATGTACATAGAAATATTATCTTAAGAAAGCCAAAATTTCACTTTTACTACTTAAATGTTCAGATTTAAGGGTTTGTTAACATTTTAAATTGACCAAGAGCACTGTAGTTGTACAATAACAAAAGTAATCCTCAAAAATACAACTTGCCTAATAATTCTGCACTCCCTGTATAGTATGCTTAAAGCATATGCGAGCACACATATTGTCGTCAGTATGGCCTTACTTGAAACATGACTGCCATCTACAGGTTTTTGTATTTCCTGCGTCCCCCACCGAACCCCCTTTCTGCGGGATCTGACAGAATTTCGGAAGTGCTCACGGCATTCTGCTCTCTATGACACGCATTTTTAAAGGCCACGGCCTGGTTGCATAAAGTACCTTAGGTGTAATTTTCCCTTAAACTTATGGGTGTTGCAAAAAAACACTTAAGTTTTTTCTGTTGCATCTCCATGGCAACAATAGTATTTTATAACAACAAACCTGGGTCGCTGTCATGAAACATTTAACGATTACCCTTACCTAAAAGAACCATTTAAGGGATTATATGCAACATCCTTAAATTATTGTGATATCTCGTCAATTAAGAGAAAACGCTTCCCCGCCAATGACGAGATTTTCCGTCTTTCCGCAATACCGCTATTATATCCGCAACTTTTTAAAACCGGAAGTATTGCTCTATGGCAAGCTGCTGCATGTCCATGTCTGTTTTAAAGATCGTTCTGAATGGGATCTCTATGAAAAGTCCGTCATAAAAATGGAATTATCTCTGCTTTTTGCTCAAAATATGGTGTTTTTGCAAAACCTACCC
The DNA here is from genome assembly GCF_030506205.2 of Paramisgurnus dabryanus. Taxonomy (NCBI): domain Eukaryota; kingdom Metazoa; phylum Chordata; class Actinopteri; order Cypriniformes; family Cobitidae; genus Paramisgurnus; species Paramisgurnus dabryanus. Next base: position 43,096,763 of record NC_133342.1, read on the forward strand.
ATATTCAAAAGCTGATTGCAAAAGAACTACTAAAGGTAGGATGAAACGTTTTTTTTGTTTGAAAGCAGATTGTCTGTTCTTTCATTTGGTATATTGTATGTTTATATATTTAAAGAAGAACATTTTCTGGAAGGCATTAAACCTTGGTGAAAATCATGAAAAATGCTGGCGCTGGCTGGCAACTTTTTTTTAAAAACGCTGGCGGTGAAAGAGTTAATATCCTAATGATTTTTGTTATAAAAAAATCTTTATTTTGACACATGGCTATTGCTTCAAATATACCCTTTTGACTTATGAATGGTTTTGTGGTCATAAATGCTTTTCTGGGATCAAACTTATGACCTTTGCATTGCAGATGTGATGCTTTACCAACCGGGCTACAAAAATAAAATATGAATGCATGTCACTGTTGTTTTTTGGTTGTTTACAGTGTAGCTATGTCTGACCAGGGCTCGCAAAATCGCTAGCCCGACGTCCCGGGGCTATTGTGAAATCCTGTCGGGCTACCGAAATGTATCTCCGCCCTGCCCGTCGGGCTATCTTGGGGAGGAAATAATAATTTAATGTTTTTGCTTTATCTCAGATTTCGTTATATTGTATGTATTTCGGCCGCGCGTCTTCTTGTCAGTCTTTATCCTCACGTAACAAGTGAAACTGTCAGGAAATGAAGTGAAAGCATAAATAAACCCATCCTTTAATATGCACGTCTGAAATGCGCGCGACCCTCTCCCAGCTTCGCTTTTCACGAGCACCTGCTTGTTCTTGTGCTCAGCGCGAACACAAGTCATTTAAAAATAAAAACGTTATTTAATTTTTACCTCATAGACTAACATTGTTTTAGCGTTTCTTTTTTCTTTCTTCAGTTAGTAACTTAAATATGTGAGAAGGAAAATATATTTGAGGGATTTCCGATCGATTTGACACGTCTACGCTATTATGAGAATATAATGTTAGAAGCTTTTGATAGGTGACTAAACAGCAGTGGTAAGATATGTTTACCTAAAGCGAATATAATGTTTATTTATAATTTCGTTTTACCTCAGAGTCTAACATTATTCTAGCGAAAATAAACGGCTATGGTAAGATCTATTAACCTAAAGGGAATTAAATGTTTATTCCTTTTTAATAAATATCTGTTTTAATTCTTCTATATTGTGTTAAAGTGGTTGTTTATATATTTGATAAAATACTATGTTATCTAAATACAATGTGTGATGTGTTGAGGTATTTAATTATTTTAAATTATATTAAAAATAACCTGTGTTATAATACATTCATATAATATTTCAGTAATATAACAATTCAACTATTCTAACGTTAGGGAAACGTTAAAATAACCTAAAAATAACATTAGGGGAATGTTTATTTTCTTTAAGAAAAAAATTCTTGCTATTAAACAAAAACCTTGAAAAATAACATTCTAGAAACCAAAAACTAATGTTAGGGGAACGTTTTGGGAACCAAATTGTTAGCTGGGGATGGGCAGAAATAGTTGGCTTACATGGAAATCCAGGATTTATCAATATTCTACATTAAACAGTGTATTTTTTATTCGGGCTAGTTGTATTCTTTTCGGGCTACCAAAAATGAAAGAGTGTCTGCCCAAAGGGTTACCAGGGATTTAAAAATTTTGCGAGCCCTGCTGACTTACAGTATATTACCATCTAAGTGAAATTTGCACCACTAACACTGAAACCCTGGAGGAAAATAAATAGGTCACCTGGACACACAAATGTGTTGTATAAAAGACATTTAAAAGACAAATAAAGCAGCAAAACAAACGACAATCATTTCCAGGGGCACAGAGATTTTGCACATTGAATCGCATCACTTGTCACTGTAGGGCTCTTGTTTGTGTATGTCAGGGCCATTCAAATCTTACCCTGGAGGGCCGGAGCACTGCAGAGTTTAGCTCCAACCCTAATCAAACCTAACTACCTGTGATTGTCTAGTGATCATGAAGACCTTGATTAGCTTGCTCAGGGTTGGAGCTAAAATCTGCAGTGCTCCGGCCCTCCAGGGTAAAATTTGAATAGCCCTGGTGTATGTGAATAGTTTGTAGTCAAAAGAGCTCCACTGATGTCATCTCATGATATAAGGTGTACATTATGAGATGCAAATGAGAACAAGAGTTCTAGATGTATACTGCTCTTTTTTGTGTATTTGTCTAAGACATGCTGAATCAAAATGTAACTTAGAATAATTATTAAAAACTTAAACCTTTAAACACAGCTTAACTTCAATTAAAGTTTATTTTGGTTTTGTGCGATGCATCATTAGTATTTGTTTTAGCTGTATAAGCATAAATACACATTTCTAATAATATGATTAGAAACAAATTTAAGTTATTAATTATTTAATCTATCCTATGAGTTACGGATCGATCTTAAGAAAATAATATCAAAATCGATTCAGAATGGGTTAATCGATTTTTTCAACACAGCCCTATTACAACAGTTCTATTTGTTTATGTTCATTTTAAGGAAAGCACTTCGCTCCAATGTGACCCTTCCTCTGTTGCGCCGTCCTCTTGTAAGGTCAGCTGTGATGCTAAATACCCTCTCTGCAAAAGCTTGAGAAGCTGGTATAGCCAACAAGTCTAATGCAAAAGGTTTTAAACTGTGATAAAAACTGTCACTCTTTTCCAGCCAGAAGTCTGTTCCTGTGTCTGCAGTGATAGGATGTGAAAGTTCTTCCTTGTACTTGATGATCTGCTGCCTGATGCTGGTTGCAGAGGTTTTCTGTTTAGGCCTTGTTGTGCGGCATTTTGAGAGGAACCTAAACACCGGCTGCGTTGAGGATGTCGCTGCTTCTTGTTCATCTATAACCTTTTCTTCCGCATCATCTTCATACTGGTCCTCCTGTCTTGTGTGTGGGAAAGTGCATTTGACCACATAGTATTCTGCCTGTTTCAGCAGTTCATGGATTTTCCATCAGCCACGTCAACATTAATGAGGATTTCACAGACAGTTGGATTGACAAAGCAGGCTGCTGCAAGTGCTGAGAACTTTTCATCGGTTTTATCCAAAAGGCAAGCAAAACGCTGGTTCAGATTTGATCTCATTTTCTCTGCAAGAGTGGCGAGGTCTCTGTACCGAGTTTTCTCTGAAAATTCAGTTAGGTGGCTCAGCAGATCAAAGAGAGTAGGAACAACTAGGGACATAGATGTGGTGTCACTCTGGAGAGTTTTAGTGTGTTCCGCAAAAGGCAGCAGTAGGTCATGCAATGATGAAAGCTTTTGCCACTCACTTGTAAGCAAACTGTCCCATCCCATGTCATTTGTGATTTGACAGACTGCATCTTTGACTGTGAGTAGTCGTGTGACCATGTTGAATGTGCTTGACCAGAATGTGGGGCAGTCATTTACAACAATAACACCACACTGGTCCAATAACCTCTGTGTTGCAACTGAGGACTTATGAAAGAGTTTTACCACAAACCTTGCTTTATCGAGGACTTTTTTAACAGTTGTCTCTTTCTGCAACATGTGGACCACAAGTTGTATGGTATGCACCACGCACGGTGTCCGGTCCATTTCCATGTCGACATGATGGTACCTAATAACAAGAAAAGACAACCAAATAAGTCTAAACCTGGTGTCTGTCTGTATATATGTATTATGTGGCAGGGGGGGAAATCATTCATGTGATAATTTACTGTCATGTAAAAAAATAGGGCTGGGCATAGATTAATCTAGATTAATCTCATACAAAATAAGAGTTTTTTTTGCATAAGGCATAAAAAAAAAATTTGTTTGGTTCCGGTTTCCGACCGACCCTGCCAATTTATGTGGGACCCAAATTTATTTTATTGAGCTTAGGGAAGAAATAATACACATTAAATAAATACACAAATAAAAAAACTTTGAGGCAAACTATAATTTACCTTTTAGTACAGCAACGTTTTTGTAAAGCACGCGTCCTCCAGCAACAAATAAAGCAGCTACACGGTCGTTAACACAATAGTTCAAAGATCGTTGTCGTCACTTACAAAGGCACTGGTCACTTTTGGTGTGCATTCGAGATGCTGTTTCGTGCACAGCAACGTGATCTTTTGCTCCCGCCGAAAGTTGTAACTTACAGACCAAAAAGGCATTCTGGACAACGATATGCAAGTGGGCTTTTCTCTTCCAGAGAGCACAAACCAAGGCTAATTTTTGCTGGCAGTAAGTGAATTACAATATTTGAATTTATGGTATTATGATCAGGGCTTGACATTAACACCCGCCAAACGCGGGTAGATTTCGGCCGTGGCGGGTAAGACAGCCAATCCCACTAGCCACTTTGGCAGGTTGAATATAATTTTTTAATTGTAGTTTTCTTAAAAGTTATGCGAAATGATAAACAATACGCAATGCGACACTGGGAAACTACAACTCCTATGAGCACTCTGCACCCAGCGCAACGCACAGAGACCGTTTGTTGAGACGCGCACGCGATCAGCGGGGCGTTGCGGACCAAAGCGTCACCTTCCAGAGAGCGCGCGAGAGCTGATGGATTTGTGAATGCAAAAGAGGACGCAGTCTGAGCGCATACACACTTCGGGAAAGATAAAACAATTGCATGGAAGTGATTGAAGAGATATAAATTGCGTGCACACTCTCAGTGCAAGAGCGAAGAGAAATTCAGCGCATACCTAAATGCACACGAAATCAAAGGAAACCCACCAGCTGAGAGGTTCGCGCATCATTTTAATGCAACAATAATGCCCTCTCGCCATTTGTCATTAAAAGTCTTAAATCACTTTTATCAGAAACCATTTAGCTTATAAAATACATCTGCATAAACTAGCTGACATTAAAATTAATGTACATATCTTGACAGTATTTACTGCTGTTGTTAATAAATATTTAAAGTGGTTGTCGATGGGTTTTGTGTTTATCTTTTCAGTTTAGAATTAGTGTTTCTTCTACACCCCTGCTACACTTTTAATATATTCATTCAAAGTAAATCTATTTATGCCTTACTTACTAGCATGTTTTTCATGCACCTAAATATATGATATAATCTATACTGATATACCAGCTACCAGCTAATAAATGTTGTCTTAATTCGGGTAGTCAGACTGCATTTGAAATTCAGTCTGCATCTAATTTAGCAAGTAAATTTGCTCGAATTAAAGTCATTTTAGGATGCCAGGGTCAAGTTTAATCATATAAAATGTATTTTACCAGCAACAAAAATTTGGCCAGTGAAAATGCTGAGTGGCTAGTAACTTTGAAAAACAAATAGCCACTTTGGCTGGTGAGCAAAATAGTTAATGTCAAGCCCTGATTATGACATTTGTTAAAGAGTTCCACTTTTATACTTTAGCCACAGGCTCACGTAAGATATTTTTCATATCATACAGTGTTTCCCACACATAAGTTAGACTAATTCTAGTTAGACAGATTCAACACCGGCCTCCACATATTGCGTTTCGTTATTTATTTATTTTTATTACTTTAAAACGCAGTGTATTCGTTCAGCTGCATTTACTGTTCCTGCTCTCTCTTTCTCTTGCTCGCTCTCTCTCTCTCTCTCTCTTTCTCACACACACACACACATTCTGGTTTCCATGGTTTGTGGGGACATTTCATAGATGTAATGCATTTTATACCATATAAACTGTATATTCTATTCTTCTTACCTACCCCATTCCTTAACCCCAACCATCACAGAAACCTTTCTACTACTTCACATTTTCAAGAAACATCATTTTGTTTGATTTATAAGCTTGTTTCCTCATGGGGACATCAAAATGTCCCCACAAGGTCACAAAAACACTGCTATTCCTATCTTTGTGGGGACAATTGGTCCCCACAACGTGATAATTACCAGGTACACACACACACACACACACACCATTAAAGATATTCCGTGGAGACGTGGCTCTGCGCTGCGTGAGACAAACACGCAATATGGCCAAAGTCACCTCAAATTAATCCGCTATTCAATTTAAATATTTAACAATTTCCTACCTATCCCTTGCTGCCACTGAAAAAAATAAATAAATAAATAAATTCCCTACCGACCCATGACCTAAACTGACAACCAACCAGAACCAAACTTATTTTTTTTTTATGCCTAATATACAGATGTGGCCTTTAAATGCCGCGGAGACTTCCGAAATTCTGCGAGATCCCGCAGAAGGGGAGTTCGGTGGGGGACGCAGGAAATATAAAAACCTGTAGAGGGCAGGCGTGTTTCATGTAGGCCATACTGACGACAATGTGTGTGCTCGACTTCATGCTTAGCGTATACTGTATGATATTGAAGTAACATGACACGGATTATCAATGTTTAGGCGATAGACTTTGATGTCATACAAATGCATGCTTTTTGGCAAACATTTTGTTGGCAAAGTTTTCTTTTGCCAGTTACATAAACAGTCACATATTCTTCATAAAAATCGGACTCAAACGGGCATCATTTGTCTTATTTTTTCCGTGTACAGTTACAGTAGAAGAGACGTGATGTATGATAATCGAGTCTTATAACAAAATAATTCGCGAAGACCTTTGAAGAGACCGCGAGCGCATTTACGCAATATCATTAACTAGTTTATCTAATTTTACATTTAGTTCATTTTTGCATCTGAACGTTTTAATAGCTTTAACATGGTTGTGTTGCACTTTTCTGCATTACTGAACAGTAGGCTACTTTTTATATTAACATGTTTCCCTTTACATGGTATGAGACACGATAAAAAGTATGCAATGGTGTTTAATACATTTCACTGATAATTTGTATAATATGTTATACTTTTGTACTAAGGAAATAAAATCATATTGTGAGTGTAAATATTCATAAATTGGAGGAGTTTCTGAGGTGTTTGTCATCGGCAAAATGTGCAGTTTCTTTGTTGCTGATTAAAAACCGTTGGCTATGTGATTGTTTAAAATTGACATTTTTTCTACTTATTATTAATTTATTTTTTGCCTACATTTACTCAAATAAATCAATGTGAAAATATAAGTAATTCATACTTCAAGTTAGGCGTAAAACTTACACATTTTTGATGTCAAATAGAAATAATAATAATTTGAAATATGCAATTATTACAGTTTAAAAAACTTAAATATATTACTCTGACCTTTTTAAATATATTGACTAAAATAATCTGTAAATGTAATACTTATATTATTAAGGCGTATACATCAAATAATATATGTACATTTTACACAAAATATCTGTTCTATTTTAAGTAATTTATTTTCCAACTAAAAAAATCGCATAACTGCATTAAGAGATTTTATTAAGTTACTTTAATCATTTATTTTAGAGATATTTACAAAGCCACTGAATCATTTTTAACAGTGTGTACATTATGACCTTACGGTAGACTATTATTAAATGCATATAAATAAAAATATGTAAAACTAAATAAAAAATATATCATACACGGACTGTATGTAAGCATACGTTTTCTTGTTCGGTGCACGTGGGTTTAAATGCCGTTTTTCTAAAGAAGAATTTTAAAACTTTATTGGTGGTAGTTGAGAAGAATTCCTTTTTCCATTTCTAAATCATTTTGAGCGCAATATAAATATATCATATTTTTATTCTTATTATATAAGAATACGCAATTTTTACAAAATTTTTAACATATGGAAAATATACGTTAAGCGTGTTGTGTGAATTTCCTAATTACAAGCTTTTGATGAAATTGCACCAAAACTAAACGTGCATAAAAACATAAAAAAGTAATTTAAATAAGCGAAAAATCTTTTTTATGAGCTCAAAATGTTGAATATAATGTGCTATTGCTGAAAATTGCCCATCTCTAAAGGAGAATATTCATCTTTAAAGTTGAAGAAACAAAAAAGTACTGATAAGCATTCTCAAATATATATATTCTGCAAGCACTCAGTTGAGAAGAATTCCTTTTTCCATTTCTAAATCATTTTGAGCGCAATATAAATGTATCATTTTGTTATTCTTATTATATAAGAATACGCAATTTTTACAACATTTTTAACATATAGAAAATATACGTTAAGCGTGTTGTGTGTATTTCCTAATTATAAGCTTTTGATGAAATTGCACCAAAACTAAACGTGCATAAAAACATAAAAAAAATCATTTAAATAAGCGAAAAATCTTTTTTATGAGCTCAAAATGTTGAATATAATGTGCTATTGCTGAAAATTGCCCATCTCTAAGGAAGAATATTCATCTTTAAAGTTAAAGAAACAAAAAGGTACTGATAAGCATTCTCAAATATATATATTCTGCAAGCACTCATTTATCCATAATGATGTAATTTATTTTTTAATAACATATTGTCGCTGTCGGGCAAAGATACTCTCTGGACACCAAGACCATGTCTATGGGTTCAAGAATAACAAAATATTGGCCATTTGAAACTCGAAAGTCATCACTTTATTTTGTCCCATTGTTTTCCATTTTGCGGGTGATAAAACTCCTGTGCGCGTCGTTCAAATTCATTGAAATTTTGTTCACTTGTAGTTTAGCAAGTATGTATAATACAATTTCAATAATGTTTTTACACTGCACATCGTCTGAGGAAATCCGAAGTTGCGTCGAGGGGAACCAAGCTGACAGCCGCGACAGCAGAGATTGTCACGTACCTACATGGTTTAGCTGCTTGTTTTAGCAGCTACCAGTGACACAGAGTCAAGAAATTAAAAACCACCCACCCCTAGGTCTGCCAATTCTTTGCCAACCCCCAATGCTAATCGATCACCTCATCATCAGGGAATCAAAAGAAAACCGGTTTATCCAGTTTTCACCAGCGCGTTGGGTTTTAATTTCAACCCTTGCAGTTTCTTTGTTAAAATGCAATTTAAGCAAATAGGCCTAATACATACGCTGTATGTTATTTTAAATGAATGTTTATAACTTATAAAATTAAGTGGATATCAGGTAACTTAATTTGACATATGTTGATATAACCTAGGCTCTCAAGTCCCACGCATTCACCATGAGACAGACGCATTTCTGTCAGTTCACACGCTCACACACCAAACCTTGTAAGCTATTTATCACGCTGAGAAGTAAAATAGAACTTTTCCTGCTATACAGAGCATTTCTGTCGAGTTTAGCAGTACATTTTTTTACTGTACTTTACGCAGCGCCACAAGAACCGACAAGCAGATGACATCAGAGTACCACGAGAAATAAAGCGGAGGAGGTTGGTTTTAAATCGCCCTCGCGGTAATCTGATGTCATCCACTCATGTTTGAGTCTGTATCAGATGAAAATACAGATTTTGAGGAACAACTTATTGTTTGGAGATTGTCAATGGACGTTTCTGAGTGGTATGTTTGTTTTTTCAGTGTGGACCTGCAAAACGCCAAATGCATAAAAATTAATTAATATTGTAATGTCTTAGCATGATATGTTTTCTAAAATGTTTAAAAATGAACAAATCAGTTGTGCGAAACTACACAGAATTTTTTTTTGTTATGAAACATGTTCAATGGTTACAGTGCCTCATGGTGGGGTTGAACCCCTGGTTCAGTTTACCCCATCTGGTTCACTTTGCCCCACAGCCACTGTTTTGGGAAACTGCCTAGCATTTGTAATTCAGGCTAATCTTTAGCTAAATCATTCACATGGTTTTATACATTAGCCTATCACCAATATTTATGGTATAAATATTTAGACCTGGATAAAAAATTTTTTTTTTAAATCATACTTTAATCATAACTCTTTTTATTTGTCCTTCTCTTTAACATAGCCAAATATAAATTATGGTTGCTACCTGTATTTGTGGTCACACGGCTACAAATCTGTATGGTTGCCTAGATAAAGGGGGTGGGTCAACTTACCCACTGGCTCACTTTGCCCCACTCTCCCCTACTTGGTATTGAGAAACGGGCATTGTTTATCGAAGCGGGAGCTACAAACTACAGAGCGAGTGCGCGGGTGCACAATGGTGAAAGAGCAACACACGATGTAAATAACTAAACCAGTGCTCGCAGTACAGACACTTTATATTTTAGCGTACTGCGTACCTTCACTTTCTTTTGCGTGCCACCACTTCTCATGTTGCTGGTACTTTGCCTTAAAGAGTCAAAGGGCGTTTCTATGTGGCGCTGCGCAGACAGTTCGGCAACGAAGACATCAAAGTACCGCGAGAGCAAGTCGAAATGTTACAAATGGTCCGACTTTACCTTTGCTCTCGCGGTACTCTGATGTCATACGCCGACCAGTCAGCGCCGCACCATTTAAAGTCGAACACACAAAGCGTCAAGGCAGGGCCGCTGGAAGTCATTTTGAACAGGGGGTGCTGTGAATTTTTTTAACCAAAAAACCTATGAGCCTATAGGCCTATTTAAAATACATTTTAAAAATAAATACATTGAGATTTACTACTATATTGTCATACACTTCAGGGCACACAGCCAGGGTCTGAAACACACAGACATCATCAGTTCTCAGATGAATATGCGCTATTAATCAGAAGCAAAAATACTTATCCCAGGGGGAATTACTTTCGTTACAATTTACATACAACATATAATATTATAACAACATATAATATTAATTAAACTTCACAGTTTTCAATGTCCATGCGGACGAACATATTTTACTTTCGTTTTTAAGTTAAGATCACACGTCGATTAACAGATGTAAAATATTCTCACATTAACATACCTAGTATATTTTTATATAGATCTTTTTTTACTAAATAGTACTATTACTGTCTTTTTTAAACATATAAATAAATAATTCATAATTTGAACAAAAATAATAATGGGTTTAGTTCTGATATTGTATACTTTTATAAAGAAAAACATGGTGTATAATTACATTTTTAGAATAGGCTTTCTATAAGGTTTGTACTGTAAAAATACTTTATTTGTTACAAACAAAAGATAAAGAATTTACAAACGTGTGGAGAGCCATTTCAGCACTTGGACAGCGAAATGTTTTTTTAAAAGCATTACTTAAAATGTTTTCTCATCTCACCATATCTACAGGTGCAGAGTCATTATATACAATAAATCCGTTGGGTAGCATTTAAAAAAAAAACATTTAAAAGTAGATGCATTTGTTTAAAGCAAAGCATTTATTTACTTAGCTACAGATGAAGCAGCTCTTTGCGCCTTCTAACGTCTCATAATTGGTCATCATTTATGTCCAAGAGACTCAATAATAATCTGTTACATTTTAATCCTTTAATTTTTCATATTAAAAAGCGTTTTTGTGCTGCTGCGCATCCATGTAATAAACAAACCCGCGTTGTCATTCCGTTAATACGCATATTATCAACGCGCTCTTTACTCGAACAGAAAAAACTCGCCTCGCGAATTGCGCCGGTTGTATAATAGAGATTCCAAAGTCTCTCATGAGCTAGAGGACTAATATCCAGGGAGTTCAGTATTTCTGTGTGGGCATGCATCAGGGAAAGGTGTGTGAGTCTTTTCTGGGTCATGGTGCTGCATACCAATGTCTTCAAAAGATGCAAGGCGGAGAAAGTGCGCTCGGATGAGGCCACGGATAGGCACAGTAATGAAATTAAAATCCAAAATACACGTAATAACCTACGTGTGTCAAAAATAATTTCCTAAAATATTCATAAGTAATATATCAATTGTGCAAAATATTTTAACTTAAAAAATATATATATTTCTCGCCTTCCCGCGACCATGCGTCAAGGTCTGGAAGAAAATGATACCTGCCCGGATCCCACGCACGCATCTGCAGTTATATACATTTTACAAAACCAGTATTCATTAGATTTTAAGAACTTTTTTGCCACTTTTAAAACTGTAAAACTAAATAAAAAAGATATCATATGCCGAATAAGCATGTAAGCATATGTTTTCTTGTTCGCTCCACGCAACACGGGTTTAAACGCCGTTTTTTTTCTAAAGAATAATGTTTACACTTTATTGGTGGTGGTTGAGAATAATTTATATTGCTTGCAGAATAATGTATATTGCATTTTAGCGCAATATAAATGTATCATATTGTTATTCTTAAATTAAAGAATACTAATATATTTTTTACAACATTTTTAACTTTAAAACATACATATAAAGATGCTTTGTACAATAGCTTTGCTTCTGACAACAATTTTCTGTAATAAATCAGTAAATGAATCACAAAATGTGTTGAAAGTGGCGAATAAAATGCTTGTCAATTCAAACAAAGGTGTATAAAACCGCTTTAATTAACAATAACTAAACTGTGCTCTTTTGCATACCTCTACTTTTCTCATGTCTTTCTTTATACCACCTTTATCTTTTTAAAATCTTGCCACTTTTAGAAATAATTTGTTTGCATTTTTTGTATACTGCACACTTTATTTGCATCAACTATACCCATAATAACATTTTCTACGTTTTTCTTTCAATAAAAATAAACATATTTATTATTGTCTTAACTTAAAACTTTGTTTTTTAATTTATAAATTAGATTTTATATAAAAAAGTTTTAAAAGTGTTGACTGCGAACGTCTGAGATAAGATATCTGGAAGGAAAATAATAACAAGGATAATATACGCCTATAATATATGTACATTTTTAATTAAAATGTCTGTTCTATTTCTAGCCATTTATTTTGTTTTGACCAACTAAAAAATACATAAGTGACATTAAGAGATTTTATAAAGTTACTTTAATCCATTATTTTAGTAATATATTTACAAAGCCACTGAAAAATATTTTTATTGTTATGAATAACGGCTGAAAGGATTAAAAAAAATCATAACACTGACTGCCTATATGCGCAAGAAAGGTATTATTAAAGTTTTAAATATGTAAAACTAAATAAAGATATCATATGCCCACTGTACAGTATGTAAGCATAGGCACTTGTTTTCTTGTTCGCTCTGCGTGGGTTTAAACGCTATTTTTCTAAAGAATATTTTTTTAACTTTATTGGTGGTGGTTGAGAAGAATTCCTCTTTCCATATGTATAGCATTTTAGCGCAATATACATGTGTCATATTATTGTTCTTAATATATTAAGATCAATAATACTAATATATTTTTACAACATTTTTAACTTTAAAACATGTATTTTTATACCACATGAATCTCTTTAAAATATTAATACTTTTAGAAAAACGGACATAATTATTAATATTATAAACAAACAATGAAACGGTGTCAAAATTCGACAACACAAATAATTAAGATATTCATTGTAAATAGAGTTAAGGGTATTAGGCTCACACTAAATTCTTTTTTGCACTTAGTATAAATGCCCATTGCACGTACAGTCATCTTAATATATGTATGCGCTGTTATGCTGACAAGAAGGGGTTGACGTCACTTTGCTGTTTTAATAGAAATATTAAATATTCAGCAATGCCCTTATTAACTTCTGGAAACAACCGCAATGACAACGCATATAAAAATGTAGTTTTTTATGCGCCACCTGGTGGATTTTCTGTGAAGCGAAACACATTAAGGGAAAAGGGAAAGTAGCCCCCCCGAAAACACTTGCAGAATTCTGCGTGACTCCGCGAGACGATTTGGCGAATGCCGCGGGAGAAAACGCGCGTTATTAAAGGCCACATCTGTATACGTTTGTGATGTGTGTAAATATTATGTATATTTTAAAACACACACACACACACACACATATATATATATATATATATATATATATATATATATATATATATATATATATATATATATATATATATATATATATATATACACACATTTAAGAAATGTTTTATTTAAATATCTTTTTTTATTTATATATAATTTAGAATATATAAAAATATAAATAAATATATATACACATGTAAATGTTTCTTAAATACATACACGAATGTGTGTGTATTTATACATAATAATTACACACAGCACAAACTCATATGTTATCCAAAAAAGTACTTTTATTTTGTATGAGATTAATCTAGATTAATCTATGCCCAGCTCTTAAAAAAATTAAACTACACATGGCTGGTCATCAATTTCAGAGTCACTTTCCATTGTGGACCCAGGGGAGTCCTCCTCAGAGCTGGTTTCTTTTGCTGTGATGTTTTTAAAGGCAGGCACCATGTTTTTCCCATTGTCCATTATTACCGTCAGAATCTTCTCCTTTGGTATGGCCCACTCTTGCATACATTTGTCCACACATGCCTTAATAGACTGTGCAGTGTGTTAGTGAGCTAATTGTTCAAGGGCCAACAATGTGTACAGGTTTACTTTGTTCAACACAAAAGTAACATGCGCTTATAGCAAGAAATGAGGCCGTCAGTCTTTTTTCACAAGTCAAGCCCAATGGATACTCTCTGGACAGCAGCAAGTCTCTCTTTGAATTTTTGTCTTTCATGTTCATACTGTGTTTCAATCAAATTGCTCATTTTAGTTTTCTTTGGAACTGTTAGTCTCCTATCTACTATCTCCATCATTCGAATAAAGTCCTCGTCTTCAATTGTTGTGATTGGCAAACCTGTGCATCCAATCCATCTAGCTATGGCCTGCTCCTTGGTCTGTTGTTCCTTTGATTCTGTTTTGTACTTTGAAGAACTTAGGAAAGCTGTAGAGATGGCCTGCTGCTGGGTTGCACTCGCTTTATTTCCACTTGGCTTATGGTCATCAGCCGTCTTCTGTATCTGTGAGTGTGAATAAATGGGGAATCAGGTTGTTTTCTTTCTTGCCAATCTCCTCAGATCTCTGGCTCACACACGCACGCACAAACACAATGCACGCACACAAACACAACACGCACACAAACACAACACGCGCACAAACACAACACGCACACAAACACAACACGCGCACAAACACAACACGCGCACAACCACACACGCACACTGTATATAACACCACAACATCTCCTATAATAGTACACATTAATTACATTTGAGGACATTGAATATTTATACTCAGTTTTAGGGATGCACCGATACCGATACTGGTATCGGCCTTAATACCACATTTTCTAAAGTACTCGTACTCTTTAAAAGTCCCCCGATACCTGGAATCGATACCACGGTCTGAGAAATGTCTACATTTGAGTGATGTGTAAGGGGTTAATGCCTCTTGTGTTGTCCAAAGAGGCAGAGTTTACAACAAACTGGAAAACTAGTCCTTTGTTTTTTTGTTAAATTATATGACTAAAGCTGTTACCTGTAAATTTAAATCATGTTTTTTTTTATACATGTACTCGGTATCGGCAAGTACCGAAATGCAAGTACTTGTACTCGTATTCCAAAAAAGTGGTATCGGTGCATCCCTACTCAGTTTTAATTCAGACAATCCAATACAATAAATACAGTTCAGAGGTGATTTCCTTTAACTTCTATTGTATTCAAAGTTAAGCGAAAACAGGGTGGTTTATATGATAAAATAACCTTAGCGTGTGTGCTTACCTTGGCATGTATTTCTGTGTGAGTCGTCTGTAAATGTCGCTTCAAGTTGGTGGTGTTTTTCCCAACGTTTTTTGCTCCACAAGTTTACATTTGGTCTTGTTGTAATATTCAAAGTGTGACCAGATTAGGGCTGTCACTTTTGAGAAAAATCTAATTCGAATGGATAACGAATATCATGCAATGTATCCAAATATATTCGAATATCTAGGTGCCCCCGTGCACATAAAAAAAAAAAAGTAATGGAGATTCAATTTATTAAGAGTGACAGTCATAAACAGGGCTGTCTGCATTACTTTTTTTTACTTAATGTTTGAAACAGCAGGTTATTAACTTATGAATAACAACAACTCAGAACATGTGACAACTTAAATAGCAGCAGGAGTAAGGCATATAGCCAAGCCCAAACGAAATCCGCGCCCGCAGATTTCGGCGGAAAACTCAGTGGAATTCCGCGGATTTAATGTGTAATGCTTCATTGACAAGCACACATATCCCGCGCTTGAGTCTGTGAGAAGAAATCTCATTGACAACAAGCACACATACATAGACTATCCCGCGTGTTTGTGAGCCGTCATTGACAAGTGCATTATCTCTGCGCGTGCTGTTTGCTTAACCGTTTTTAATGATAGAGAGCACAAACCATTTGATACTTGAGATGAAATAAAACTTACCGCTGAGTTAAGCAGATTTCACTTGACTCTGTCATCTATGTGATGCGCGACAGTCAGCACATGATCATTTAAAATCCGAAAAGACAAATGCTGTTGTTGTTTAATATAAAGTTTACATTGTATTGTAAAAATAATTAAATTATCTTCATACATGCTAATTTCATAATGCGAACGTATTAACACAAGCTTTTTATTCTGCTATAATATTTACTATAAACAATAATATGTCATTTTATATACAAACTATAATTCTATCTTGACATGCACATTAGGTTCATGTTAGTCCAGTTTGATTCCGTCTCTTGCGCACAGTTGCCGTCATCGGTCTTACTCTCAGCCTCCTTCCCATTACAAGGTGTTACTGTAAAAAATGCGCTAAACATGGCATTTTAAAATCCGGATGGTTCATTTATATCTGAATACGGATATGTCACGTCATGTTTGATTGCATATTCAAATATCGAATAAAAAGTGACAGCCCTAGACCAGATGTCAAATCTTCGTTTTCGTCCTAGACCTAGCTCTGACATTTCTGTTGTTGCACTTGAAGTGCGTGTAACTAATCACAACTAAAGTTAAATATAATGTAAGTGTTGTGAAAAACGTCCTCGAAAGTTCTGGAAACTCTATCTGTTTCTTTTTCCTGTGTAACTGCTGCTGCATTTGTTTAGCTGTTCAGCTGCATTTACCGCGGATTTTTTTAAATGACTGCTGCGTCTGCATAGATCAACCTAACCTCAAAGATTCACTCTGATTGAATTTCTTCCCAACTGTCCCACAAAATGAGTAGTTTCTTGATTGGATCTCTTCTCCATTCGTCCCTCCCTAACATTTTCGTCTTGTTTTTATTTGTTGACTAAAGTGTCAGTTATATTTTGTTACAGTCTTCGTCATCATATATGATTTTTATATAGTTTTTATTTAGTTTTCGTCCGGGAAAAAGGTTCGTTGACGAATATTTTTCGTCATAGTCTTCGTCAACGAAATGAACACCGCCGTGAAGTCATTGGCTGATGGAGGAACAAGCGAGCGATTGGTTACATCCCTAAAGGACGTCACGTTTTCGACGGCGCTGTTTGGATTATCTATTATACTACCTACCTATTTTAAATACAAACTTTGAAGGCGGGTTCAGGTTCAGAGCTGGTCTAAGGTCCTGAGGCTTTGTGTGCGATCCACGTAGAGGCGCAGTGCACCTAATAACCAAATCATGCTGGCCAACTGATCTGCCGTTGATAAGTGAGTGATGAGCAGAAATAGCGGCGATATCAACTTTAATGGTGGAGGGTGACAGCCTACCATCTAACCTATGTTGAAGATATAAAAGCACAATGTTAATGGGGCATTCTCTGGGGTCCTCGCGTTGCAAAGAGCACCAGGTGACGAAAAAGGTTTCATTTAAGCGCGTAAGCCCGTCTTGTGGACGGTGCTTGTACCGCGTTGATGGTGTTAGATACCGCTTGCGATAAATCACCATAACCTTGCGAGCGCTCAACGAGCATACATGGAGATCCCACAGGTCGGGGCGCGGGTGCCATAATGTGCCCCTTCCTTGAGAAAGAAGGTCCTTCCTCAGGGGAATCCGCCAGGGAGGGGCTGTCGCGAGGAGCATTAACTCTGGAAACCAATTCCTGGTCATCCAGTACGGGGCGACTAATAAAAGGCTCTCCTCGTCCTGCCTGACTTTGCACAGTGTCTGTGCGATTGAGCTCACTGGAGGGAATGCGTATTTGCCAACACATCCACGCCGAGGCTGCCCTCGGTTAGTGAATAAAATAGGCGACAGTGGGTATCGTCCAGCGACGCAAACAGATCTATCTGTGAACAACCGAACTTCTTCCAAATAGCTGAACCGTCTGGGGGTGGAGTCGCCATTCGCCGGGGCACGCAGCTTGGGAAAGCGCGTCTGCCGCTGTATTGAGCGAACCCGGGATGTAAATGGCACGAAGGGACCTCAGATGCTTCTGACTCCAAAGGAGGAGATGATGAGCGAGATGCGACAGGTGACGAGAGCGCAAAAACCGCCTTAACGGTAAACAACGCAACAGTCGCAATGTTGTCTAGGCCGGCTAAAACACCCTTCCCTCGCATCTCCATAGCGGAGCATACAAGTCCCAGATATACAGCGCACCGCTCGCGGCAGTTGGGGTTCTATGCACACCCCTGAGACGGCAAGCCCGTCATACGTGGCTGCTCATCCCATGCTGGGGGCATCGCATGTGCTACAGAATGCCAGGAGACCCCTCAGGGGCATATCTTGCTATCAGAAATGCTGGGTCTGACCACGGGGTAAAATTTAAATGACACGCAAATGTAATGTTTACACTGTGTATGGCGGTGCGCCACGCTCTCCTCGAGACTCGATCGTAAAGCCAACGCTGAAGCGGTCTCATATGAAGCAGCCCGAGCGGTGTCACAGCTGCTGCCATATGTCCAGGAGTTTCTGAAATTGTTTCAGAGGGACCGTGTTCTTCCCTTGAACTAAATCAGAATTGACTGGGTGCGTGCTCTTGTAAAACACGCCAATAAATCTATCGAGTCTATTTCCATACTGAGAAAAGGATCCTCTGCATGGGGCAAAGTTGCTCTTTTCCCAGTTGACCTGACGACTTAAACGAGCGAGATGCCGAAGCATAAACTCTGTGTTCGCGCACGTCTGCCAAGAACGAGCTATTATAAGTCGACGTAAATACAAGCAGAATGCGAACAACGCTCTCTCTCTGAGATTTTAATGCCGTGTCTAGCACTTTCATGGAAACATGGGGAGAGAGAGACAGCTCGAATGGAGGTACTCAGTATAGATATGCCCTCCCCACGAACGCAGAGCGAAGAAACAGCCTGTGGCGAGGGGAGATGGACACATGAAGTACACGTCTACAGGTCTAACGCCGGTTTCACACCGCATGCGTGAGCAGCGCGTAAGCAGCGCGTTGTTTTTTTCGGCGCCCCTGTTAACAAGTTAAAGCATGTACACCGCACGCGTGAGCAGCGTGTGCTCGTGTGGCAGGAGCGTCGCTGAAGCAGCAGTGCTGCTATCGTTTCGGCGCCGGCTCTATTTTTGCTGCGCTGCTCACGCTCAATTAAAGTGACAGTGCATTGTTTATGGTTTAAATGGTCGTGGATTGACGCGAAAAAGTGTAATTTTACAATAAAATCACGAATGTGACGCCAAGTGTGTTTAAAACAGTCATGACTTTGAGCAATTGAAAAGAAAGCAATGAAATATTAACACACTGTTGCCAGAAGACTGCGTTTATTCACTTTCTGCCCAGCAAATGAGTCCTCATCTATCTTAATAATCTTCAGAGAAATAGATTAATCTATAAATTTTAATCTTATGCTTAAACTGTTGAAGGGAAACCCGATCGACTGCTTCATGCTGTCAATCACTGAGTGAATTCTTTATTTTATCGTAAAACTTCAGAGAAACAGATTTTATAATGTGCCATGGGCTTTTTATGTCTATAATTGTGTTTTGTGTCTATATCTGTCATTACACGGACCAGAACAGCACGAAAACAATGTGGATTAAACAAATCACAGTTATATAAATTACACTGACCTTCATAAAGCGTCTTGAAGAGGTTTTGCTCATAAATGCATGTAAAATAATGTAATGTGAACTTGAGATTTTTATACTGTTATTTAAACTGCACAGTATGCGCTGCAAACGCAGTCGGTGTGAAAGCACAATGGCCACACGCAGCAAACGCTCTCCTCACGCGCTGCTCACGCTACGCATACGCGCTGCTCACGCATGCGGTGTGAAACCGGCGTAAGGCTGAAAACCGATCTGAACATTGAACTACGCGCTTCGGTATTATCATCCTGAAGGATCTCAATTGGAGAGCCGGTGCGTAAATCAAATCGGTTGTAACCCGCCACGTATTTTTGGGTGCTATGAGATAAAGGCTGGAAAACCCTATCATCATCTCGGTAAGAGGGACCGGCTCGATACGTCCTTCGCCAGCAGGACATTGACTTTTGCACGCAGTACATGTGCATCGGACACTTTCACTATAGTGAAACAAAAGCCAGAGAATTTTGGGGGTGTGCCGGTAATTGTATTTCGTAACCGAGGCGGATCGTGTGTAAAGCCCAACGAAACGGGCTGGGAACTGAAGCCAAGCACCCAGGAACCGTACGAGGAGAATTAACGACACTACCGAAGTACCCGCGGTGAGGCAGCGAAGCGAGACAGGTGGGACTGCCGGTGCGTCTGCTGTGACAGCATAAACATCTACAGTCTGTGTGTGTGTGTGACACTGACCTGAGCCCGCTGAGGGTGACGGTCGTCTGGTCTCCTGAGCGGAGAACGCAGACTCCGGTGAGGATAATGGTCGTCTGGTCTCCTGCGCGGAGAGCGCAGACGTCGGAAAACACCCGCTGGCGATAGAAGAGAGGTAGGGTGAGCTGGTGTGTGCCCGCTCACGGCTCTCTCGATCCTCCGGAGACCTGGAGAGGGAAGAGGAATGCACTCTTATGTGTGGTTAAGTGCAATGTTCCCTCTAATTTTTTTCAGCACTGACCAAATTATTTTTTTTCTGAGCGCACATTTCAGTACTGTGAGGAATTCGCAACACCACGACCTGCCGAAAATGAACACGAGCCTGCGTTAACCATAGGAGATTCAAAGAGATGAGGGTGTAGCGTGTAACGGGGTTTAGTGTATACACACGTATAATGTTCAATGTGGGCCTGTGTATAAATCCCAATACATGTAATTAAAGGCGCTCTAAGCGAATAATGTGCGACGTCACTTCCTGTTGATGTTTGAACTGTTTTCAAACAGACAGAGCGTAGCTAACTCCTCCCCCTCCCCCTCCCTTCCGTGCTTTCATGAACGCGCCCAACCCCCACCCCCAAATCCTTCTTGTCGTTTATTGGCTGGAACACTTTGTTATGGTTTCTGTTTGTAGGTTTGGCCATTTGTTGATATTGCCGTTTGTGAAGCCTGGGCTGTCTACAGAGATCGCGTTTTTTTACAGTTTGATCAGCGGACAGGCAGCAAGCAGATAGTGAGGAGATGTTTCCGGTATGTAACAAAAAATGTTTTATGGTCTAAAACGCTTCAATTCGCTTAGAGCACCTTTAACACTCTCTTTGAATCGACCAGGTACCTGGGTTTAGCAGATTGAACCGTTCACCTCAAGCTGAAAATCAGTTCTCATATACTACAGTGCAAATAAATAAATAAATAAAATACTTGTAAAAGTGTAACACTGTTTCATTTTGTTTGTAATCCAAATTCATGATTCACTTAAATGACTCAGTTGGGTTGAATTCATGAATCAATTGATTCGGTTTAAAGGACCGTTTGTTCCTTTAAATAGTTCAAATAGTTCAGTTCAAAGTCAGTGTCCTTTAAAGAAAATCCAAGAAAATATGGAAAATAAAGTTTCAGCGAATTCACGTCCTAGTTGTCCGAAACAAAAATGAAAAATATCCTCCTACCAGTTCTGATGAGTTCAAAGCACAGTTCTGGGGCCTCATTTATCAACAGTGCGTAGAAAATGTTCTATATTTGTACCTACGAATGAAATTTAGAATGTGCCTAAGTACAAAAAAATCGGGATTTATCAAACGTGCGCACGTGGTTCGTACGCACATCAGTAAGTAATCCTTGATGATAGATCCCAAGTGTTCTTAAGCACCATGCTCGTGCACGTTCATGGTCATTTGCATTCCGAAACGCCTCCGATGAACCATATATGGTGACAACACCTCCCGTTATAAGTCACGTGGTTGTGCTTTTTCCCTCATCGCAATAATGGCAAAGAGAGCGTAAAAGAGGAACTTTACAGACACAGAAATTGAGTTACTGGTGGATGAGGTTAATAACACATCTGTTTGGTTCACTTAGTACGGGAGGAATGACTAACAAAAGAAAACAAATCTGCATGGGAACATGTTACCAGTGAGTTTAATTCCATTGGGTATGAGAACACTTCTGGAAATAAAAAAGTGGTTTGCCATTAAATTATCAGCCAAAAAAAAAAAAAAACGCGTCACAGCACACCGACGTGAAATCAGTCCAACTGTAGGAGGACAGACAATGAAAGAACTTGGACAGCCGCAT
The DNA here is from genome assembly GCF_030506205.2 of Paramisgurnus dabryanus. Lineage (NCBI taxonomy): Eukaryota > Metazoa > Chordata > Actinopteri > Cypriniformes > Cobitidae > Paramisgurnus > Paramisgurnus dabryanus. The sequence goes on from NC_133342.1 coordinate 43,118,805, forward strand.
AACCATCATCATCGGCGCGATCTTTGAAAACGCGCTCCTGGCGGAATGGATTATTTGCCAAGTCTTTCAATAATGCAAGATAAGCCATTGCACTGTGTCAAGCATTTGACGGAGCTTTCTTACATAGGGTTAGACACTAATTTCATTAATTAGCTTCAACACTGATTTGCAGTTACTTTATTAACAGTAATCATTTTTAACACCTGGGGGTGGATAATAAATAGACAAAGTGTTCTTTTAACACTGGGGATGGACGGTCCTGTGTAGTATCGCTATTATGCCACTAGATGCTCTGCGTACGCATACTCCGAGGTGTGCGTATATTTACACACATTTCTACGTATAAGTACAATTTGATAAATTCCACACTTTGCGTAAAACTGTTCCTACGCACACTTTACGCACACTTCTGTTCGTACGCACGCTTGATAAATGAGGCCCCAGGTTGGCTCGCCTTTTTGTATACACCTTCAGTATATACTTAATTGTCTCGCGTGTCCAAGATGGAGCAGGAGAACTTCACAGATGTTCGCAATTCTCACAAAAAAACCCAGCCTTGTAAAAACACAAGGCAGAACAGTAATTAATCTTCAGTTCAACAGATTTATCAATAAGCATCATGTAAACATTTCAAATAACAACCTAATTCAGGGTTTCAACACTTATTGAACATATTGACACTTAAAATGTTATTTTTTAATCACATTTACGTTACTTGACTGTTAACTTTCAAATGTAAATAGCTTCAGCTCGTTCGTTATATACCAACGGCCAATGTAAACAAACTAATAAAACTCATAGTTTGCTGCCAAATTTGCAACACTTATGCCACAATGTCAAGTTAATATTTAGAATATAACTCACCAAAGCATACATTTTAACTTCTTATTTAAAAGAAGAAGTTCATTCGCAGTGTTTTGATGCTCTGTGATTCTGCATCTTCCTCCATTCTAATTCTCTATTTTGCTCTCTCCTCACTCTAGCGACAGCTTTTCCAAGTTATCGCATCACTTCAGGAATCCAATAATTTTTTTTAAATCACTGTTTTGAATCTGAACTTTTTCCTGTTAATAAATATTTTAGTATCTTGAGATCGACCCGTGCAGCTGCTCATCTGCCTCGCTCTCACTCTGTGCTCATGCGTGCATGGCAGCGGCACCTGTGTGAACTGAATGTGCTGCTACCATTGGCTCATAAAAGTGTCTGTCACCGTAGCAAGATCAGCGATTGGTTGAAAGTTTCTTCTCCTTCTAGAACACTCGCCTTCTCTCTCTCTTAATTCTTTTACAACAGCAAATGCATCACTGTTTATGTGCGGTCTGAAAAATGTGCGCGGTCTGACAAATCTATTGCGCGGCCACTTTGACTGGCCTGCCCGGCGCGCGCGCGCAGCTTAGAGGGAACATTGGTTAAGTGGGTACCGGCTGGACAGCCGGTGGAACACATGCAAACCAAGGATTTTCCACCCGACCCTCTACCGGGGGAAGGAGCGAATCACCGTCTCCTGAAGAGCGATCCTCTGCCACTCCGGGTCGCCCGTCTCTGGCCACTTAAACTCCCGATTTTCACGGGAAGCGGCTAAGCGGACGGGGCAAGCTGCTGACGACCGGTTCCCCTGCGCTGCCGAGATGGGGTTCGAGGAGGGGAACGGAGGTGGCCGCCGCAGGATGCCGACGGCGAGAGGCAGACTGAGGAGCCGGCATTGGTGGACCAAGGGCAGCTCTCTTCCGCCGGGGCACGACCTAGGAGATCGCCTCAGTCTGCGCAGCGGAGCTGTACGACTCCCCAGACAGGAGCATTCAGGGAGTTGTTCTTGTCTGCGTCCGTCATGTCAGCCAGACACAGCCAAAGGTAGCGATCTTGAACCACTGTGGTGGACATCAAGAACAAAAACTCTCCACGAACGCAGCTTCGGAGTGCTCGATGCCCAAGCACGAAGACAGCGCTCGTGACCGTCACTGGAGCCCTTATACTTCTCGCATCCAAGATCGCACGGACGAAAAGCTATCCTGAAAAGGACACTGATCTCCGAATATACGAGAGAGTGGCTGTCTTTAAAAAGACACAGAGCTCTCACGTATCACTCTTTTAGGGAAATCACTCCTTAGTGGCTCAGCTGATGATGCGCACAGGGAGGGGCAACGCACACACTAAACTCAAAACAAAAAGATGCAGAGCAGTGGAATACTGCGAGTGTCCGCTGTGTTAGTATTGCTTGTCAATCAACTTCAGCAACCGTTCCCAGAAGAGCAAGTTGCATCTCAGTAGCAGATAATGCTGGCTTTCGAAGCGAAAAAGCTAATTTCCATATTTGCACCTGCGGCTTATATACGCACCTGGCGGTGCGGCGCCAGCATTATGCAAATATCTCAATGCCAAGTTCATTGGCGTTTTAGTAGTATACGAAGCAGATTGGTCTCTCTAAGGAGTTCCCAATTCGTCGGTCACGACGTGACGTCGTAGTGACCGACTGAAAGCGAACTGTACATCATAATTAGCTGCTTGCACAAACAAACTGTGATTTTTTATTTTTTTATTTTAGGACAGTCTTTAAAGGGGCGGTGAATTTGTCGATTTTATTGTTTTATACTGTTGTCTGATGTCTACTTATGATGTTCGCATGGTTTTTACATTCAAAAACATCAAAAGCAATAAGTAATACGCTATTTTGTAACATGGATTAGTGGCTGTCTTGAGAAATGGTTCGTTTGAAGGGGCGGGCCGCATTGAAGACCTGAACGTAAACACCCACTGCTATGATTGGACAGCTTCATTTCCCGTCATTACATGTAGGGAAATGTTTTAAAAAACATTAATGTGATAAAAATAGCAGCCGAACACAAATATGTTTGAGCCACAAAAGATTCTGGGTGCTAAAGATGATACACACAAATGACAATACGTATATTTAAGTAGAAACAAAACTCGACGTGACTAAATTACCGTATAAAACACAGTAAGCGTGCATCCGAATCTAAACTGCGGCTGATAAATCCTTATCAATAACTTGGTATATTTCTATTGTGCTTGTGAGGTTGCTTTTACATTCACGTAATGTTAAATACCACAGTTATATGATAAAAAATAAGCTTTGGGTGCGTTCCACTCCAGTTTTAGACACACACTCGCGAACTTCCCTAAGCACTTCCCCTTGGGGGAATCCCTGTCGCCATTTTGAAGTGCGTTCCACTTCGTCAAGTGGACGAGGGAAGTTTGTATGGACAGACCCTCGCTCCCTCGATTTTGACCGAGGGAGCGAGTCTGCTTCATATGTACACTCCATGCAGCTTCATATCCCACAATGCAACATGATTGTGACGTCACTTCAGCAACTCGCGCTTTGCACATGGAGGGGGCGGTCTCCACTTTCCATGTGATCAAGGGCTTAGGGCGATCCATTTGAACCCACTTCAAGTGTTCTAGCAGTAGTGGGAACTTGTACAACGTAAGCAATGACGTACATCCGAGTGAACGAGACTGAGGGAAGTTAGCGAGGGAAGTTCATAAAAAAACGAACTGGAACGCAGGGCTAGTTGAGTGTTTGACCTTTCAAACACAATTCGCCTAAATTACCGTATACAACACAGTAAACGGGCATCAGAATCTAAACTGCGGCTGATAAATCCTTCCTTATAACTAACTTTGTGTATTTCTACCTTTAAATTACAGTCGTATTGTTAAGTGTTGTACCTTTATTAATCGTTTAATGTTTTTAGTAAATTAAAACAGTCAAACAAACGTGTTTAGACACGGATGTTACAACAGGACATATCAAGCGATCTCTTCTAACAAAGCAATAGTGAAACGCAGTAACTTAAATAAAGTAAAATGTCTTACTGTGTATTATACTGCTGTGTCATTGTTGTCAGATCCAATTAGGGTTGCCACCCTTGTCTGATAAAAAACCGGGACACATCGATGACCCGACCAATTGGTTTGCTCACAAGCCCCCTAACCCCCCCCCCATGGCATAATATTTCTATAGACCTATGCAATTTTTGGCAACACTTTACAATTCTTATTTGTTAACATTAGTTAATGTATTAACTAACATGAACTAACCATAAGCCATACATGTGTTACTTTATTTGTTAATCTTTGTTAACATTACTTAACAAAAATACAGCTATTCATGGTTTATTCTTGTTTACATGTGTTACTTTATTTGTTAATCTTTGTTAACATTACTTAACAAAAATACAGCTATTCATGGTTTATTCTTGTTAATTCACAGTGCATTAACTATGTTAAAAAGATTTAAATTATGTATTATTAACATTAACAAAGATTTAAAAAATAGCTTTATAAGTGCAGTTCAGTACTAGTTCATGTTAACTAATGTAGTAAACTAATGTTAACTAATGAACCTTATTGTAAAGTGTTACCCAATTATTTGTTAATTATACTAAAATATGTAAATCACTTTTACAATTTATATAAGCTCCTTATACTATTAATGTAAACTGTTTTATTTATATTCCATTTAAACAGGTCTAAATAGCAACTAGCCCCTCAACATGTATTTTACAATCATTTTAACCCCCTGGGCAATGCTGAAGTCACTGTTACAAACTGTACAGCATGCAAGATTGTTATTACTTTTAACTCTTTTAAGACAGGGGTACACTTTCGTGTAGTCTGGCGTAAAATGTGTCTTATATTTTTGCTTTTGGGGCGCTGACGGCGCTCCTGTTTCTAGATAATTCGGTTCGGGAGAAGAGATAAATCCCGCCCACACTGACAATTGATTGGTTGATTTACCGAAACAGGCCAATCAGGATGCTCTCTGTCTTACATGCGCTTATTGAGGCACACACATACACAGACGCACGGTCTCCGTCTCTGCCGTGCGTGCGCTAAATAATATATTCACATAGCTTTCGAAAACCGGGACATTCAGTGTCCCGGGAGAGTTGATAATTTTCCCGGGACAGGTTAGTAAAAAGAAGGACAATCCCGGTAAAACCGGGACAGGTGGCAACCCTAGATCCAATATAAGTGCTGCTTCAATCACAGTCTCTCTGCAAATCCAGTATCGACTTCTTTACAAATGAATCCGTGTACACAACGTTAACAAACACTCCCCACACGAGCTGGAACTTCTTCAAAAGCAAACTTTATCCACGCATATTGCTAATGTTATGTTGCAAGCCTCCGAATTGAAGTATTTAGCTTCTGTGTTGTTCCCACGCGGTTCTTCCACAACCGAAAATGCGTTTCCATGGTATCATAACAGATCACCGCGTCAAAATAAAAGTCTCTCAGAAAAAATGTATTTAGAAGTCATTTTGGTTACATTTGTCAATCTTTAAAGACATGTTTACTCGTTGAGACACACGTGTGTCACACGAAGCTGTGGGCGGGGCTACAAAAGTAGACTTGTCCTTTCGGTTATGGGGAGGTGTTTCAATTCTACTTTGACATCTTTGATTTCCGAATTCCTCACTGGAGTGTTTAGCTGGCTTGGTGCCAAAAACGGTTATATTTCAGTAGCACGGACGTTTTCAGTTCTGAAACTTGCAGGATGTTCATTTAAGTATGATGACCTCTTATATAACAAATTATCAAGTTAAAATTTAGTTTTTGATTCACCGCTCCTTTAAGAAATAATTTTCATATTCAAATACTTCATTTGAATTAGAAGGCCTCTTTTTTCCGGAATATTGCATCACATCACTGCAGGGCTCCGGTTTTGTGTATTAAAATTATTTGTAGTCAAAAGAGCACTATGCACCGACAAGAACAAAATGTCTACTGTAGGTATTGCATGAATTCAACGCCTATGCATGTACATGTTCGGGTCAACTGAAGTATGCTTTCAAGGCTGAGTTCGACTGTGCGGGTATATTTACATACATGTAAGTGTATTTGGGACTTTAGTCTGCATTAAAATATATTTCATAGTATGAGATTGTGTTAAAGAAAAGATTTAGGACAAATCACTGGTATATGTTGTGGCATTATAGGGATTGTTTCAGTTTCTAAAAATATGATCACGAGAAATAGCTTAACCCTCCCCTTAAATCTGATAACATTTTTCAATTTTACCCCAGTATTTTAAACCAACAGAATATTATTTTTTACTAAAAGGTTTGTGTAAGGTAATTTATATCTTTGTTGACTACTTAAAAAGCCCTTTAAATAAACTCTCCACCGACCACCCCTCAATCCCCACCCCTTATACTGTGTACATCCTAAACACCTTTTGCAACTTTATGCACACATTTGCAAATCACCATTATTTTACTGATTGTTCTAAAATTGGATATACATAAAGATAAAAGGATAGTAACATAAATTTGACCATAAGAAAAACAAACTTGTACACTCCTGCCAAAATGACCAACCCAATGTAGTCTTCCAAGTGTCCCCACTCCTACGGGGCGGTTCACATTTTGCATCTAATATCACACAGAAAATGCGACTGTGATGCTGTTCTCCTCCTTTTCAACACATTTTCTGTGACATACTCAAAAGTTAAAGTATTTTCAACTGGTTGCGCCACAGCCGTTCCTGGTTTACACACATTTGCGAATCCACATCTGCTCCTCTCAGCTCAAATGACTCACCTACAATAAAACACTATATGTGACCCGTCATGGAAACCAGTGACATAAGTCAGCAGCACAACTTTCGAGATAATGGAAAGGTTTTTTTTTTTCAAAATTTGTGATTTTCGTTTTATTGCAGAATCTGTTAGTTAGAAGCCTCTCCATGTTTGAGATAGCAGTTTTTGTATATTATAAAGCGTACATTTTGCGGTTGAAATCGGCTTGTTTTTCCGGAGATTCTAGCGTGCAGCGGGGGGCGTCATAGTCTGTGTATATTTACATACTGTATAAGGGGCTTGTGTTTTCGTCCCCGCCCCCAAAGGGAACAGCGTGACTACTAAATAATGATAGTTTGCCCAAAAATGAAAGTAATGTCATTACCCTTATGTTGTTCTAAACTCAGAAGACCTCCGTTCATCTTCGGAACACAGTTTAAGATATTTTAACGTTAGATTTAGTCCGAGAGCTTTTGTCTCAACCACTGAAAATCTATGTATGGTTTCCATGTCCAGAAAGTTAATAAAAATATCATCAAAGTAGTCCATGTGACATCAGTGGGTCAGCCTGAATGTGTTGAAGCATCAAAAAATAAATTTTGGTCCAAAAATAGCAAGAATTACGACTTTATTCGGTCTTCTCTTTCGGTTCTGTTGTGTACCGTGTGAAGTCAAGTGACTGTAGTGACGCGGCTGACCTGTCCCTCAGACACGTTTGCTATGTTTTTTTTTTTCAAACTTACAGCGTGCGTCTCCCCAGACTGTAAACAAACTCAGGCGCACAAAACAAAAGGAAAAAAAAGAAGCTAGGGCTGAACAGATAACAGTCAGCCGCGTTGTACGTCAGTCGTGTCACTGACTTTATGCGGCTCCGCAGTCGGATGACGTCAAAGAAACGCGAGAGCTCTTCAAGAAATCTTAAGGAGTAGTTTAATTTCGACTCGCTCTTGCGGTACTTTGACGTCATCTGTCTGTCAGTTCTTGCAGCGCAGCAAGAAGTCAAACACATATAAGTTACACAAAGATCGTTGAATTCTTTATATAATTTTCTACATGTTTTGTCTATCAATATTTTCCATGAAGTCATTGGCTGATGGAGGAACGAGCGAGCGATTGGTACCATCTCTAAAGGACATCACGTTTTCGACGGCGCTGTTTGGATTACCTATTATACTACCTCCCTATTTTAAATATAAACTTTGAAGGAGGGTTCGTGTGTTTAACAGAACGTAAATTACCGGAGTGTAATCTCATATACCCTTACATGTTACGATGTAAATAGTCCTCAGATTGTATATTATATTCTATTACCAGACGGTCAAGCAAAATCTGATGTAAACAATAGACTATATATCTATATTTCACGGATTATACGCATTTGTGGACAAAAATGGTCATTGGATGATTCACACATCTAAAACAGACTGGATTCGACTTGTGATCAACACGAAAATAAACAGTTTATTTTTGCATGTTGTCATCCGACTCCTATCACAAAAAACTACATATGATGCTAGAACATCTGTAACTCATAATGGCTTAACTGAGATGTAAATGAGCCCTATTGTCTCTCCAGGAAGGAAAAGGGAAAAGTGTTAACTTTTCTTTCTCAAATTTCTCGGCATTCTCTTTCTTGAATGTGTTATATTCAAATAGCTTAGAAACTGCACTTTCAGAATCACTCATTTGAGTGAATAACTCAAAATGCCCCAGATCCGACTTGTGACCCTACTTTCCATATTCAATTGGGATGTACAAAGAGAATGTATATGTAATCCTGCATACTCAGAGATTCATTCATCTGATTTTTTTGTGCATACGCACATTTACAGCTTTTGCCCTTCACAATGGTTTAGCTTGAATTCAATGCAAGCATTTGTACATCAGGTCCCAGTGCTGGTGTGGTTACTTGTGGTCTGTGGTTGTGAGGCCTGTTGGATATACTACAGATGTGGGCTTTAAAAACGCGCGTTTTCTCCCACGGCATTTGCCAAATCATCTCGCGGAGTCTCACAGAATTCTGCAACTGCTTTCGGGGAGGTTATTTGCCCTTTTCCCTTAATGTGTTTCTCTTCACAGAATATCCACCAGCTGGGGCATAAAAAAACTAAATTTTTATTTACTTTGTCATTGCGGTTGTTTCCAGAAGTTAATAAGGGCATTGCTGAATATTTAAAATATCCATTTAAACAGCAAAGTGACTTCAACCCCTTCTTGCCAGCATAACAGCGCATACAACTATTAAGATGACTGTAAGTTCAATGCGCATTTATACTAAGTGCAACAGAGAATTAAGTTTGAGCCTAATACACGTAACACTATTTACAATGAATATTTTAATTATTTGTGTTGTCAAATTTTGACACAGTTTCATTGTTTGTTCATAATATTTATAATTATGTAATTTTTTTCTAAAAGTATCAATATTTTAAAGAGATGTGGTATAAGAAATTACATGTTTTAAAGTTTAAAATGTTGTAAAAATATATTAGTATTCTTATATATTAAGAACAACAATATGACACATATATATTGCGCTAAAATGCTTTACATGTGGAAAGAGGAATTCTTCTCAACCACCACCAATAAAGTTTAAAAATTATTTAGAAAAACTGCGTTTAAACCTACGCAGAGTGAACAAGAAAACATAGGCCTATGCTTACATACTGTACAGGCGGCATAAGATCTCTTTTAGTTTTACATATATATATATCTTTATAATACCTTCAATAATACCTTTCTTGCGCATGGCCTAGGCAGTCAGTATTATGAATTTTTTAATCGTTTCAGCCGTAATTCATAACTGTAAAAATATTCTGTGGCTTTGTAAATACAGGTATCACTAAAATAATTTATTAAAGTAACTTATGCATTTTTTTTTGGTCAAGCCAAAATAAATAAATGGAAATAGAGCAGACATTTTAATTTAAAATGTACATATATTATAGACGTGTAGTACATCTAATAAAATAGCGAACAGAGAAACTGTGCCTTTTACGGACGAAAAACTCCTCCGAAGTGTTGAGTTTATGAATATTTACACTTACAATATGTACTTTGTGAAATGTGCGAGTAAAACAATCTATTTAATACATATGGCTATTTAGACAAACACGCGTGTCTCCTTCCAGGTATCTTATCTCACATGTTCGCATTCAACACTTTTCAAAACTAATTTATATAAAATCTAATTTATAAATTAAAAAACAAAGTTTTAAGTTCAGACAAAAATAAATATGTTTATATTTATTGAAAGAGAAAATTAGAAAATTAGAAGTATGCAAAAGACCACAGTTCAGATATTGTTAATAAATAATACTTATGTATTGATGTACTTTCTTCCGAAAACTATGACGTATATTGCAATGCATCTTGGAAACAGTAGTCATTTAACGTCATTGTTTCTTCATAATAATTTGATTCATAATACAAAATAAAACGTAGCGCTTTTCTAAACGGATTTAAAAGAGGAACTATATTGTATGGCGTAATAGCACTTTTGGGAGTACTTCGACTCGCCTGAAAAGTCCGCTCCCCTTCTCCCTCTCATATAAAGACAATAATGAATGAATGGGTATAAGCATGTGAGTTTGTGGTTTTAGTCTTTAAGCAGTTATTTTTATTTAAAAAAAAACTTTACATTAAATTGTGTTTACAATTTAAAAATACAAGAAAGTAATTCTTACGTATTGATGTACTTTCTTCCTAAAACAATAACGTATATTGCAATGCATCTAGTCATTCAACGTCATTGTTTGTTCATAATAATTTGATTCATAAATATGTCATCTTTTTTAAATGAGAAATATTTTAAAGAGATACAAAGACAGAGAAATAACAGAGAAATTACGTTAGTCTGGTCACATATATGGCCAAATCAATTAATATATTGCAGAAATACAAGACACAAAGTGCATGAGAAAATTAGAAGTATGCAAAAGAGCACAGTTCAGATATTGTTAACTGTAATTGAAGCGGGTTTTTACACGTTTCTGCTTTTTTTAAATTGACAATTTAATTTTATTCGCCAACAACATGTTGTGATTGATTTACTGATTTATTTATAAGTAGAAAAATAGCAATGACAAATAAGATAAAACTAACAATTTAAATGTATTTCAGAAATCTGTCTACTCAAGTAGGCCTACAGTATAGTTCACTTAAGCACAAGTTTAAACCGGAAAAAAAACGAAATCTAAAAGAAAATATAAATCTAAAAGCAAATTTTTCATTTAAATCCTAACATAACTGTCCTAAAAAGTAACATTTTGAATAATAAGTGGTCGTCCATTGAAATGTCTGGAATGTCCGGTGATTGTCGTGCAATACCCATTTACCGTAAATACAGTATTTTTTACGGTAAAACGTATAACTGCCCCATGATCAGAGATAAAAATAAAGAGAAGCGACTTGAACAAGCGCAAAAATGGATAGCAGAGAATGAGACATTTAACAATGTCATTTTTACTGATGAAACCACCGTGGCTTTGGAACACTTTGCCACCATGTCATTTCGTAAGACAGGAAGACATGTGTTTAAACCAAACCAAAGCATCCTCTGAAAGTTCATGTTTGGGGAGCGATATCCAGACTTGGACCAGGACCTATCGCAATCTTTGATGGGATTATGGATCATACTTTCTTCGAAGACGCTATTATTAAAGAAACTGCCTCCCCAGATATTCGGGAAACATTCAGAGTCCACCACTGTTTTTTCCAGGACACTGATACGAAGCACACTGCTGCAAGCAAAGTCATTGCCGCAGAGGCAGGGCAGGGCAGGGGCGTCGATTTGGGTAGGGACGCTAGGGACATGTCCAGGGCCGCCTTAACCTAATGTGAGGCCCTGGGGCTGAGAGGTTTTGGAGGCCCACCATACCCTCAATTTATAGTCTCATATAGTCTCAACAAGTGTAATATCTAATCTACATCACAAAATGTAGTTTTCCCTCTTTGACCCAGAAAACACCATATTATCATTAATAACATATCACTGAGCCCACTTGAGCATAAACACAAGACACTTTATTTAACAACCACACACAGCAACTTGTGGTGAAAATAAAATCCAAAAGTAAATATGTTTATAAGCTTTATGTTTATATAGTTTTTGGAATATACAAATTTGCAGAAAATTGCCACTCACTAACTAAACGCTCACCACAGTTGTAAAAATATAAGAAGTTAAAGTTAGTTTTAAAGTGAAAATGCATTAATGTTAACAAAAGATAAGTCTTTATAGACAGAATCTTGTTTTTTAATCAGTTATTTATTTTGTAGGCTATTGAAGATATAGTAGGCTATGCATTGTATTTAGTATTTATTCATACGCATGTAAAACGAACACGTATGAATATGCACAAAACAGACAGGGAACATACCTGTATATAAGATCTTTAGATAAGGAGATTATAAATATGAATGGTGCGATCAGGGGATGATCATTTGAGATGGTCTTGTCACGCTTTGATTTTTTCTAAACCAGATGTGTGTACTGTGAGCTAACATCGCGTCAAACTACATCGCTCCAGCTGCGCACGCGTCACTGATATAAACGCGAGTAAACTTAAACTTTATAACAACGAACAGCATTAATGTTCGGGAACTCCTTTTTTTATTTGGCGGCACAGTTTCTTGGCACGGTTGGAGAGACTTCTGCATGCCAGAGACGCAGCTGTAAGAGCACAGAGAGAGCGAGCGCGCGCGCGAAAGAGAGAGAGAGACCTGCACCTCAGTGCTTATTATGAAATTTCAGAAATTACTCTTTCATTTGTTGGTGGATTATTTCCCGTTTCTCTGTCACACTCAGTCTAACATGCAGGAATGCCAAGTTGACAACGCGCACTTAATTACATTACACGGAATAGAAAAATCTGTTACGTCTGATATTTTATTTCACAGTAAGTTACCACAGATCAATCAGCAGCCATGTAACGTGCAGTTAGAGTGATTGACAGACAACCTGACAAGTTAAAAAACAAAATGAACGTGAACTTGGGAGGCCCCTGAACTTGGGAGGCCCCTGGGCTTCAGCCCAGGTAAGCCCGTGCATTAAGGCGGCCTTGGACATGTCCCTACCAATATTCAGGGAACACTGAATTGTCCCTAGCAATAATTTCAGCCAAACAAATGATCTTTATTCATATATAACAACTGATGTCTGTCTGTTCCCTTTCAGAATTGGGAACCGCTCCGCTGCGACCTATCTACTTTGAGAAACTATAAAAACGCCAATGAACTTGGCATGCAGGTATTTGCATAATGCAGGCGCCACATCGCCAGGTGCGTATATAAGCTGCAGGTGCACAATACCAAATTCGCTTTTATTGCTTCAAAGCCGGCAGACATCTGCTCACGAGAAGCTTACTGATCTTCGTAGATCCCTTTTCTAGAGAAATAAATCTCAGCTTGCCGAAGTTGTTTTCTCCACCCTTTCTCTCTCTCAATTTTAGGTTTGAGTTCGAGTGAGTGTGTTGCCTCTCCCTGTGTGCTTCATCAACTTGCACAAAGAATGATTTCTCTAAAAGAGCAGCACGTTTGAGCTTTGTGTCTTTTTAAAAACATCTATCAGTGAGGGCATGTCTATGGCGGATTTGCGGAGACGGGTATCGTTTCTCCGGGAACGCCCCCCGCCTTCCAAGCCTAGTGCTGCTAAGGGCGCAGTTACTAGGCTTGCGAAGGATGACCTCTGTATAATGGTGCTGGGTCGGTCCGCTGGTTCGTCCAGTGGCTCCCAGCGCCCTGATCGGTTGCCAGCAGAGGTCCCGATGGAGACGAGCGGCCCGTGTTCTACGGTGTCCTCGTGCTCTGTCGAGCCTCCATCGGAGACTAGGGGTGGGCCGATCCAATACTTTGGATCGGATATCGGGTCGATCCGGACCTTTTTTGCTGGATCGGGTATCGGAAAAACGGGGCCGATCCAAATCCGATACTGTGGTTGTAAATGTCATGCTACAAAAAAGTCTAACTATTATAAAAGCACCATAAATAATATAATACACTATATTCAAAATCTTCCTAATATATTCAACAGCCTTATGCGAAAAACTAATGCATATATGAAGATATTTAAGGTCACAAAAACTGAATGGTCTTTCAAAGTCTTTCATGTTGTGACAGTTTGCGTTATTAAGTTAAGATGTACTTGAACTATTTATTTGCTCAGTCGTATGTCCACTCAAAAACAATTAATAAATGTTTAAAAACACTTAAATTTTTTTTAACTTGTATTTCATTTTAAAAAAAATTCACTTGACATGATATTGTCCAAATTTTTTTGCAACATGTTTTGTGTGTATATGTGTGCGTATATATATTTATGTGTTTATATACACACAATTCTAAATGGATCAAGAAAAATAATAGTAAGTATTGGATCGGTATCGGTCGATACTCAGAATACAGGTATCGAAATCGTATCGGTAATGGAAAAAGTGGATCGGCCCAGCCCTATCGGAGACGATGTCTACCGTAACATCGGAGGGGAGGCTGTCAACCTCGGACGCCGATCCAGACCCGCTCCCTCCTTTGAATAGGGTTGCGGGAACTGCGTTCGACCCCAAGATGGCAGCCATGCTCGCTCGGGCGGCGGTGGCGGTTGGCTTGGAGTGGACTGAACCTCCTCCACCTGAACGTCCCGCCTTGATGATTGGTACTTCGGGGGTGCCAGGGCTTCTCAGTCCTCGCCCCCGGTGCCCTTCTTCCCCGAGGTGCATGAACGCGTTCGTGGAAAACCCTGTTTTCCTCCCGGAACCGGCCGTATCAGCCTTCACCCCTCACCTTTCTCGAGGGTGGAGATGCCAGGAGGTATACTGGTATCCCGTCAGTGGAGCGGCCGGTCGCGATGAAGCTGTGTCCGGCCGGTGTCGCTTCCTCCTAACGGGACCAGCCTACTCTCCCCTCATGGGCTTTTAAGCATTTGTCCGCTCTAACCGGCGGATTGTGGATACTATAACCCTTGCATACCAAAAGCAAAACGTGCTTTGCCCATTTAATTTATGTGCTCACTCCACTCGTAGTGTGGCATCATCTTGGGCACTGGCTCGTGGTTCCTCGCTAACAGACATTTGTAGAGCTGCAGGCTGGGAGACGCCTAATACGTTCATTAGATTCTATAGTGTTCGTATTAAGCCGGTATCCTCTCTGGTTCTCTCTTTAAACCAGTGAAGAACACAGAGGGCCAGCTCATTTGTCAGCTTGCAACCTCTATTTTGGTGCTGCTCATTTTCACCATTATGGAAGGCCGTTAAGAAAAAAACGTCACTAAAACGATGTTGCGGAGCATCCGCTGTCAGCCTATCAGGGATGTATTCTCTGTAAACCTGTGTAGGCTAGGCGTCCACATAGTTTCCCCTACGTGGGGTTCCTATGTGGGTATAGTCCGTGGGGTTAAAATCCTCCACGTTTTCCCTTAGCAGAGACTGCTCTACGCCTCTGTCATACCATGTATTGTTCCGAGACCTCCATATGGGCAACCAGCTGGTTGTTTCATTTCTTATGTCATCCAGTTACCTTCTTAGGGGATGGCTTCCGCAGTGTTCCTAACTCTGCTCAGTGGGTTAAGGAACGGGTAGTGACCGGCCTTCTGCACTTCGCCTCAGGCACTGGAAGGGTTCAGCTGCAGTGGCGTTTTGGTAGGGATTCCCAATTCGTCGATCACGACGTGACGTCGTAGTGACTGACTGAAAGGGAATGTCTCGGTTACGTATGTAACCCTCGTTCCCTGAAGGAAGGGAACGGAGACATCACGTCCCTTCGCCACAGTTTGCTGTTACATTGCTGTTTTTAGGCCGGGCACTGCTGCTCGGCTTTATCAGGAGTTATACTCTGTTTAACATAAAACGGGAATAATAATACAACAGAATATTTGGCATTGGGCAGAACATGAATTCACAAATGAGAATCAATAGACTTTGATGTTTTTTACATGCAAAAAGCAGCGCGCCACAGATTGACAGCCTAAAAGAAGTCTGAATGTGAAACTGTCAAACTTACACCTCATTGCTACTCGTTCTGGATTTACCAATAAATAAATACTTAATTTGTATTTTAAAAACCAAAAATATATGGTGTAATAAAAGCAATAGATTTGATTTACTTATTAGCCTAAGTTAAAAGTATAACATACAAATCCTCAGTGAAACACCAGTGCGAAGTGAAACATGACAATATAAAAAGCACAGCAATGAAGAAAGGCACATTACAACCATGTGAAAGCTATTAAAAAACGTTCAGATGCAAAAAGGAACTAAATGTAAAATTAGAAAAATTAGTTAATGATATTGCGCACATGCTCTCGGTCTCTTCAAGGTCTTCGCGAATTAGCGGTTTGTTGTAATACTCAGTTATACACAGGCATGAAAACGGGTCAGGGGTGAAAAAGGTGAGAAGGGTGCTCTAGGGGCGATGTGGCCTCTGTAAACATTTGACTAGTAACCGAAACCATGTTTAATTAAATGGGTTGATAAATGTGGAAAGCTGTAACAAGTAGCATTCCCTTACTATTTTACATCTGCAATAATTTTATTTTGCCATAATCTGACCATCAGTCGCAAGGCAATACAATTTTAAGTTGGTCTTGGAATAGGGTGGACCTGAAGGCATACATCTAATTTAAAATGACTTAATTTTACAATAGAGTACTGGTTAAATGAATTACATTATGGTTTTTAAGTCATGGGTTGAATAATTTTCAGATAAGCAAAAAAGTGATGTGGGAAAATAAAATAAGAACAAATAAAGAAATTACAACCATATAAAATCTAAAAGAACAAAGTAGCAGTATTGATTAGGTAGAGAAACAGTATCAAATTAATATAACACTGTTTTTTATTATATAATTTAATATAATTGATCTTTTTAAAGCTATAAAAGTGATTTTCCTTTTGTCTTCTGTGGTTTGATTAACATAATGACTCAAACATAAGCATTTCTTATAAGACGAACTGTCCCTTTAACAACGGAGAATCGATCCACACACTGACATATGATCAACTGCTCACTTATAATAAACCACTGTTTTTATGTGATTACTTGCAGAGACTGTGGTATTACAATATAGTTTGTACAATATCTCCTGTCAAGCCCAAAGAAATTATGTGTTTGCGTGATTTTTGAAACGCGTTTCAGTGCATGGGCATTGGAGTTTGTGCGCGTATGCTCACCGAAAACAGTTCACTTTAGCATCATTGTCGCTCAAATAGTCTAAAATCACTTAAATGTTACTGTAAACGGTAAACTTTCTCATTAACAGTATTAGTAACAGTCAGAGATGGGACCAAGTCACACATGTGCAAGTCTCAAGTAAGTCTCAAGTCTGAACCTTCAAGTCTCAAGTAAGTCCCAAGTATTTTTTTTCTTGGGCAAGTCAAGTCAAGTTGAGTCACAGGCTATGTCAAGTCAAGTCAAGTCCTGTAGTAGGTCAAGTCAAGTCCAAGTCAAGTCACCTTATTATTGGAATTTTACCTGCAGAATCTGATCTTAATAAAGTGACAAGATATACAGTAAGTAACTATCAGTAAATTACAATAATTTGGATTTGCATTGTAAATACTCATGTTCAGTAAAATACATCTTGGAATCAAACAAAATTGTAACTTCATAAATTATTTATTTTTCACTTCTGCCAACCGTGTTTGAAATTTTCCACATTGAGTCCATAAAACAAATAACAGCTTAACATCCAACAGACCCCTCTCTGAACACCTCCCTCTCTCTCAAACACAGTTTACGTACAACATTAAACTTTGTTACATTTCTCCCCTCTTTTTGGGCCTTAATTTGAAATAACGAACTTGAGCGCGCAAAAGATGTGACATGCAAGGCCGCCTTAATGCACGGGCTTACCTGGGCTGAAGCCCAGGGGCCTCCCAAGTTCAAGGGCCTCCCAAGTTTGCGTTCATTATGAGCTGAAAAGGTCATATTGTTTTGTAACTTGTCAGGTTTTCTGTCAATCACTCTAATTGAACGTTACATGGTTGCTGATTGGTCCGTTGTAACTTAACGTGAAATTAAATGTCAGACGTAACATATTTTTTATTCCGCGTAATGTAATTAAGTGCGCGTTGTCAACTTGACATTCCTGCACGTTAGACTGAGTATGACAGAGAAACAGGAAATAATCCACCAACAAATGAAAGAGTAATTTCTGAAATTTCATAATAAGCACTAGTGAGGTGCAGGTCTCTCTCTCTTTCGTGCGCGCGCTCGCTCGCTCTCTCTGTGCTCGTGCAGCTGTCTCAGTCTCTGGCATGCAGAAGTCTCTTCAAACGTGCACAAGAAACTGTGCCGCTAAATTAAGAAAAGAGTTCCCGCACATAATGCTGTTAGTTGTTATAAAGTTTAAGTTTACTCGCGTTTATATCAGTGACGCGTGCGCAGCTGGAGCGATGTTTGACGCGACGATAGCTCACAGTACATATATCTGTTGGTTTAGAAAGACGAGAAAGAGACGCAACGGTAAAGGTGCAAAAGTAAAGAGCGACAAGACCATCTCAAATGATCATCCCCTGATAGCACCATTATAATCTCATTATCTAAAGATCTTATATACAGGTATGTTCCCTGTCTGTCTTGTGCATATTCATACTTGGTCGTTTTACATGCTTATGTATGCATAAATACTAAATACAATGCATACTATATCTTCAATAGCCTACAAAATAAATAACTGATTAAAAAACAAGATTCTGTCTATAAAGACTTATCTTTTGTTATCATTAATGCATTTAACAAGATTCTGTCTATAAAGATTTATCTTTTGTTATCATTAATGCATTTAACAAGATTCTGTCTATAAAGACTTATCTTTTGTTATCATTAATGCATTTTTACTTTAAAACTAACTTTAACTTATTATATTTTTAAAACTGTGGTGAGCATTTAAGTATGAGTGGCAATTTTCTGCAAATTTGTATATTCCAAAAACTATATAAATATAAAGCTT
This sequence comes from Paramisgurnus dabryanus, assembly GCF_030506205.2. Taxonomy (NCBI): domain Eukaryota; kingdom Metazoa; phylum Chordata; class Actinopteri; order Cypriniformes; family Cobitidae; genus Paramisgurnus; species Paramisgurnus dabryanus. The sequence goes on from NC_133342.1 coordinate 43,137,296, forward strand.
ATAAACATATATACTTTCACACATTTTGGTTTTATTATCACCACATGTTGCTGTGTGTGGTTGTTAAATAAAGTGTCTTGTGTTTATGCTCAAGTGGGCTCAGTGATATGTTAATAACAATATTATGGTGTTTTCTGGCTCAAAGAGGGAAAACTCACAGTTGTATGTCTTCGAAAGAAACTAATGCATTTTGTGATGTAGATTACCTAGATATTACACTTAAAAAAAAAAATTTGACTATAAATCGAGGGGAAGGGGGGCCTACAAAACCTCTTAGCCCCGGGGCCTCACATTAGGTTAAGGCGGCCCTGGTGACATGTGAACCGCCCCTAACATTGTAGAATCTAGTAATTTTTCTCTGTGTGTGTTCAGGTGGCAAACTTGAAAAAGAAGTATTCAAAAATAAAAATAAGTATTTAAAAAAATAAATCAAAATTATTTTGCCCACATTTGTCCCCAACACAGTATGATGAGGGCTACATTAGCTATTATTACATTAGCTAACTACCAACTAACCAGATATTAACAAAGTGACAAGCACTTACTGGGCATAATGGCTCTTTAAATGACGACCAAAATTGGAGGTTGCCGTCTGGCTGCCTGTGATTTTAATGTTGCATGTCTTGCAACGCACTGTTCGTCTTTTGCCATCTTGTTGAAGCCGAAAGCATTACCCTCCGTACCCCTCCGGCTGACATGTTAATATCTGATCTAAGTGGGCATGGTGTGCGTAAGGTACGAGAGGGCATGACTGATGATAGTGTCGTGATTCAGTCATGACAACACCATTCTCAGCCTGCGCTCCAGCTGGGTCGACTTTATTTTTTAAAATAATTTATATTTAAACTGAAAACATGATGTGATTAACACTCAAGTCATTCAAGTCATCGTGTCTCAAGTCAAGTCAAGTCCAGAGTCTTTAACTTCCAAGTCCGAGTCAAGTCTCAAGTATTTTATTTTTTGTCAAGTCAAGTCACAAGTCACAAAAATAGCGACTCGAGTCGACTCGAGTCCAAGTCACCAAGTCACAAGTCCCCATGTCTGGTAACAGTATGTTCTTATTACAGCATTTCATGCAATATATTGCAGTTTAAGTACTTACAGCCGTAGACTAGTAGACCAATGTGACTTACAAGCGAGGAGTATGTCCATCATTCGTTCCAATCCATTCCAACAAAAAATATTTTAGGTCACTTTGCAATGTCAGTCTGTGTATATATGTTGTTTTAATTGATTGACACATTAGAATTCTACAGTTATAGTTTTACAGCATTTTCTGTTGACTTTACGTCCCGAAGGCAGTCGCTCTACGCATCTTCAACAAGCATATATGACGAAGAACACAGAAATGCGGATGACAGTAGCGCGAGAGCCGTTCGAAAGCAGACTTCCTTATAACTTCTCGATTCACTCTCGTGATACTTTGATGTCACCTGCCTGCCTGTCGGTTTTTGCAGCACAGAATGAGCTCAAACAAACCTAATGTCTGGGATACATGTTGGATGACGGCGAAGGGCGCGTCTACAAACAACGCGCGCATACCCCCTCTCCCCTCAAAAATGTTTTCTCATCGAATCTACCAATTCACATAGGTCACCTTTTTTGGCTTCAAAACGGCGAATTTCGCCGAAAGGTGTGGGATTTTCATGCCTGTATACATCAAGTGTCTTCTAATTGCACAGAAAAAAATAATCAAATGATGCGCATTTGAGTCAGATTTTTATGGAGAATAGGCTATGTGACCGTTTATGTGTTAAACCCACGTGGACCGAACCAGAAAACATATGCTTACATGGAGTCCGTGTATAATATCTCCTTTTTTTAGTTTTACATATTTTTATTTATATGCATTTAATAATACCGTAAGATCATAATGTATACACTGTAAAAATGATTCAGTGGCTTTGTAAATGTAGGCTATCTAAAATAAATGATTAAAGTAACTTAATAGAATCTTTTAATGTCAGTAATGTGATTTTTTTTTAGTTGGACAAACCAAAAATAAATGACTAAATAGATATTTTGTTTAAAATGAACATATTTTATTTGATGTATACGCCTTAATAATATAAGTATTTAATTTACAGATTATTTTAATCATTATATTTGAGAAGGTCAGAGTTATATATTTAAGTTTTTAAAACTGTAATAATTGCTTTCTTCAAATTAATATTATTTGTATTTAACATCAACTTTTAAAAAAATTTACGTTTTACGCCTGACTTGAACTATGATTTACTTACTATTTTAACATTGATATTATTTGAGTAAATGTAGGCAAAAAAAATAAATAATAATAAGTAGAACAAATGTTAATTTAAAAAAATACCATAGCCAACGGGTTTTCATCAGCAACAGAGAAACTGCGCCTTTTGCCGATGACAAACACCTCAGAAACTCCTCGAATTTATGAATATTTACACTCACAATATGATTTTATTTACTTACTACAAAAGTATAACATATTATACAAATTTATTCAACACCATTGCACACTTTTTATCGAGTTTCATACCATGTAAAGGAAAACATGATAATATAAAAAGTACAGTAATGCAGAAAAGCGCATTACAACTATGTTCAAGCTATTAAAACCGTTCAGATGCAAAAATGAACTAAATGTAAAATTAGATAAACTAGTTAATGACATTGCGCAAATGCTCTCTGTCTCTTCAAAGGTCTTCGTGAATTATTTTGTTATAAGACTCTATTCATCCTGCCATCCTGATCTCTCACTAAGTTTGCTGCCCCATTGGCGCGTTGTGTCAGTGAGTCACGTGACGAAACAACAACGAATCACAGCAGAGCAGCAGGAGGTGGAGGAGTTGCAAAGTGGGCCAGGACTTGAAAGCAGCGTTTGCTCAGGATTGTAGAGTTAGAAGACACAAGCATAGTATAATGAACGTAAAGGAGAGATATTTAAATTAAAATATAGGTTCAATTACAATTGTATCGATCTGAAACCAATACCAGTGTTGGCATCGATACTATCGATATTTAGATCGATCCACCCACCCACCCCTAGTTAACGTCACAGGAGAATTTGCTGTTTGCACTGTGCATGTCGGGGTCAGAAAAATCATGCTCACTTAATTTCAGGTAAGTCATCATTTATCAGCCCTCTTAGATTAAACTAGAAAGCCTGGATTGTGTGAACAGTTTTTATTAGCCGCGTTATAGAGTCTTCTTTTTATAAAATTTTTGTCCTGACATAAAGCCAGGATGTCTGCCACAGACATATTGTTCAAATTGTTCATAAATTCTGCCTGCTCAAAATTTTTTTTTTTGTAGTAATAAAATAATTTAAAAACTATACATAAAAAAAGGTTATTTGATTTATTTATAAAGCACATTTCTTCTGTCGCTAGGACAGAAGAAAAACATTGGAATACAGAAATTGTTAGACAATGAAAACAGAAGATCCCAGTGCAGGTAACAGAAATATTTATTTAAATAATAATGAGTGCAAAATGACAATAGCCCGTCTGGGCTAAAAGCCACACCAAGGCAGACGGCTGGGAGCGGGGAGCACACACAGGCACTGGGGCGAAGAACCACACACGTTCGGGCTCCGGCCAGACAACGAACGGTGGGAGAGAGTATATAAGGCCGATCACCTCACGCAGGGAGAGTAGTAGTCAACCCAGCTGCTGGCACACGAGACAGGTGGTAGAGAGGAATCCTGCAACGGGCAGAGAGAGAGAGAGGCGGTCAGAGTCTTCAGCAGAGTCCGTGCTGGACAGCGCACAGGGGCTGTCCGAGTCTTATGCAGAATTACGCGCCGGAGCGCACTGCGGCTGGACAGCACAAGATGGAGACAGGCGCTCGGAGAATCCACGGACAGTGTGTTCACAGCGGCTAGAAGGGAGACACGCCACTCAGGAGAGACTGACAGCGGGCGGGGAATCTAAAGGGGTAAAGTCAGCAGAGAGCACGGAGAGTAATCCAAAATCAAAAAAACAGGAGACAGATACTATGGCACGACAGGACAGGACTAGAACTAGACAAGCTAGCGGGCAGGAACATACAAAACGAACTTGCAAGGAACAAACAAACACACAGGGATTAAATACTAAACCGATTGGGCATCAAATGAAAATCAGGTGAGGGACGCAGGTGAAGGAAATGACACTGATGACACCCGTGACAGAGCCGCGCACGTGTGAAACTGTCAACACAAAAACATGAACAGAGAAACAAAAATACAGCGGTCACTGAAACCAAAGTCACGACAGAAATATGGAAAAAAAACATCAATACATGGACATAAGGCTAAAAGACCATATTTTTTTAAATAAAACTAAAACATTGAATATAAAAAAAAATCAAATCCACAAAGTGGGCTAATCGGGAGGTGCAGATGCAGGCAACAAGGTCTTTAATAGCCACGGGGGTAAAACAAGGTAAACAATGACAGGTAAAAAACAGGAAAGGACTGCACTAAACTAAAACAAGACTAGAAAGGACTGGACTTCTTAAAGCTGTACTCTACGATGTTGAAAATCGGTTGAGAAAGCCTGAGGCGGTTAGTAAGTTTTAAAAAACTCATCCCACCCCTCTGTGCTACCTGATCCCTCCCACCGGGAAACGAACTGAACAACGTCACTCATTCAAGCTTTGATCACTTGTAGTAAACATCAAACATGCAATTGACGTTATTTACATTCACAACAACGTTTGGCCTCCGTTTCCCCTCCTGAGCTTCAAGGAATGACTTTGTAAATATAATTACTTTGACCCGTGATACGCGATGCTAAACGGCTAACATTCCAAAGCCGACCGGCAGCATGAGCATGTTGTTTCCAGACTGATAAAAAGATTTATGTAACACCACACACAATCTTTGTAAATATAATTACTTTGACCCGTGATACGCGATGCTAAACGGCTTCAATGCCGACCGGCAGCATGAGCATGTTGTTACCAGACTGATAAAAAGATTTATGTAACACCACACACAATCTTTGTAAATTTAAGTACTTTGACCCATGATACGCGATGTTAAACGGCTAACATTCCAATGCCGACCGGCAGCATGAGCATGTTGTTACTAGACTGATAAAAAGATTTATGTTACACCACACACAATCTTTGTAAATATAAGTACTTTGACCCCTGATACGCGATGCTAAACGGCTTCAATGCCGACCGGCAGCATGAGCATGTTGTTACCAGACTGATAAAAAGATTTATGTAACACCGCACACAATCTCTGTAAATATAATTACTTTGACCCGTGATACGCGATGTTAAACGGCTAACATTCCACTGCCGACCGTCAGCATGTTGTCAGACTGATAAAAATATATTTATGTAACACCTCACACAATAAAATTATAAATAGATGCGTACCTGTTCAACAAAAAGTCTGCCGTGTCGGCGTCGGTTTTCAGCCCCAAATCTCCCTGAAGCTTCCTCCAACGATCAATTGCGGACCCTTTATTGATTCTACTTAGAGTCCGGCGTTTTTCACACTTTTTTTTACCTCTGCTCTATCCTCTACAGACTTCCCTTTTCTTCTAACCTTTACTGTAGGGACAAGAAGCTTGCTGCTGTCAGTAAGTTTTTTTTCCATTAGGTAGATGTTGCTGCTTCGCTAGCTAACATACACTGACACAAATGTCATGTCGCAGGCACGAGAGGGGCGGGGTGGTGAGCGATGGGGTGGAGACGCGATCGCGAGGTGGATTTTCAAGTGTACGGGGATTTGATGAGAGCAGTTAACCAATGTAAGCTGTCCGGCCGGACAGTTTACATTGGTCAATTTATCTGCCGCTGTACACCCAATAGACTGAATGGATTTTTAAAATTATTTTTACTCTTCATATTGTTAGGATTTTACTGTAGAACCATAACCAGCATCTAAACGAGTTTATTAATAATGAACAATCTTTGAAATCGTAGACCATAGCTTTAACATTAAACAATAAACTAGACAACAATTCACTAGACTTTTACAGAGTTTTCACAGGTGAATCCAAAATGAATCAGCAGAAAATACAAGGGCCTTAAATAAGGGATCAAATCAAGAGGGGAACATGTGACAATCTTGAAACAACAACAAGGAGATTAACGAGGGGGCGGGGTCAGGAGACGAGACAAGGGGTGCGTTCCACTCCAGTTTTAGACACGCACTTGCGAACTTCCCTAATCACTTCCCCTCGGGGAAATCCCTGTCGCCATTTTGAAGTGCGTTCCACTTTGTCAAGTGGACGAGGGAAGTTTGTATGGACAGACCCTCGCTCCCTCGATTTTGACAGAGGGAGCGAGTCTACTTCATATGTACACTTCAGGCAGCTCCATATCCCACAATGCATCACGATTGTGACGTCACTTCAGCAACTCGCACTTTGCACATGGAGGGGGTGGTCTCCACTTTCCATGTGATCAAGGGCTTAGGGCGATCCATTTGAACCTACTTCAAGTGTTTCAGCAGTAGTGGGCACTCGTACAACGTAAGCAATGACGTACATCCGAGTGAACGAGACTGAGGGAAGTTAGCGAGAGAAGTTCATAAAAAAACGAACTGGAACGCAGGGAAGGAAGCACACAGCCCAAACTAAAGGCCATGTGCTACCACACAAAACATGGGCCTGTCATGATCCTTCCTCAAGACTAGAGTAAAACAAGGACAAGAGGGCAGAATCATGACACACTGGTAGACATTGTAATTAAATTAATCCTGGCGTAATAATGTCTCTCTTACATCACTTTGTCAATAATCTTGCTGCTGCATTTTTAACAAGTTGTAGCTTATTCTGCACTGAGCGAGACACTCCAAGGTACAGTACGTTTCTAGTCTGGTAGTTACAAAAGCATGGATGATTGTCTCTAAGTTACTGGGTGAATACATTGGTTTTATCTTGACTACTAGCTTTAAAAACACTGGAGAGAAAATAATGATTATTTTATTTTATCATTGCTGTTTGTTAATTGTGTGTAAATTTTATATATATAAAATTTGGTTTTTTTTTGTTGTTTTTATTAAGAGTGCTCTAACATGTAGTTTAGTCTGGGACTAGGATAAGCCCTGTCTGGGAAACACAATTTTTTTTTCCAATTTTTTTCAAATCATACATATCCAAGACTTAAGATTAGAAGACTTTAATGTCTTGTGTTCAAACCAGTTATGTGAGAAACAGATAAATGCAAAATGGTATGGTGTTGTATCAAACATTTTTATAATAATGTGTAAATGGTTTATTGATTATAGTATTTATAGTATAACATTATAACATAATAAAACATTTTTTGTTTAAATCATCCCAACAAACAAAAACTATAAGAAATATTTTCAAAAATAAATAACCAATAAGTGCTACTGTAACAAACTTAATAGTATACATTTTCAATAAATATCATAAAGGACATCAGTTAAGAAAGATGAATTGTTCCACAAGCTTTCTGTGTCTGGCTGAGGTCATTTTGAAAGCAGCTCAACTCTGATTCTTAGGCCCTGCTGTTTTCCTTAAAATTAATTTTGGTTATTTAAGTTAAGTTTCTTATTATACATTGATTGTTTTGGAAAGGACTTATTCTATTAATTTGCTATTGCTTTAATTGATTGTATTTCTTTTTTGTGTTTTGTTGTACCAATGACTGAGATTTATAGTACTCTGTGATCTTTGGGGTGTGTTTAACCCATTCTTCTGTGTTTTAGGCAGTGGTGGACAGTAACAAAGTAAATGTAATTCGTTACTGTACTTAAGTAGTATATTTGAGTATCTGTACTTTACTCAAGACTTTTATTTTGGGCAGTGATGGGAATATAAGTAATAAGTAATCGGCTCCTTCAACCTCCAGATAGTAAAAGAAAACTCCATGTGCTTAATTCAAGTTTTTACAACACTGTTAAATTATTTAACAAATAAATCTTAAAATGAGACTTCCTGCTCTCAAATCCTGTTATTTCATTTGGGGCTAAAGGAAGTCTTTTGGCTTTAAGATTTTAGGTGTATGATAATTTTAATAGACATCAGTATCTGATTAATTAATGTCCTTCTATGAATAGATTGGTGAGCCAAGAGAGTATTTTCACATAATTTGAGTTTTGTGACAAAAATTATACAGACATAATAAATCACAGTACTTTTGTACTTAACCCTCTGGGGTCTAAGTGGTTTTTAGGGCCCTGGGGAAGTTTTGACATGCACTGACATTTGTGCTTTTTTAAGTTGCTTAAAACATATTAATGGCAAAAGTCTCATAACACTGTATTCTGCACAAACTGGGCTACAATATTATATAATCAACATGTATGTACATGTTTGTATTTTTGAGAGAAAAATGTTTATGCGTGGTTTTTGAAAAAGCAAAATTTTTAGGTCACTGATATAACTCCACAAAACAAATTCTAAACATGTTTTCCCAAGACTTTTCAAAACAGGATGTAGCAGTCTAGGGTTTTTTCTTCAAAATGATGTGAATCATATGGCCTACTCATTCACATAAAGCAAGATATTGATTTACAATTTCTAAGACACTTTTGCTTGGGAAAGGCTGTATGCGTGGAGGCGGGAAAGCTCCTGAAAAATCAGTGATTGACAGCTGAGAGACAAAAGAGTTGAATAATGAGCCACATAATGAGCCTTGTGGGGATGTTCAACAAGAATGTAACTTTCTCTGTAGTAAAATCATGATAAGGTTTACTTTTCAATATAATGTAAATACACACACACACACACACACACACACACACACACACACAGACATTATATATATATATATATATATATATATATATATATATATATATATATATATATATAATTTCTATTGAAATATTTTCTATTAATTTCACAAGTATAAGTTACCTTTTAAAAACCATAGTAGCCTAATCATGGTAAAGGTACTGTTTGGCCATCGTAAAGTGAACACAGGGTTTGTGTTTGGTTGGCCAGCGAGAGGTTTACTTTTGTGCAGTAAAAAGCTCAAAAGAACAACTGCCTATCGTTGTCTGGACTCTTATTTGTGTTTTTGTAATCATTATAGTAGAAACACAACAAGGGACACGCGTGATAAACTTATCAATGTTTGTTTACAGCCGCCGCCATTACCTCACGTGTTGATCATGAATGCAGTAAACGTGTGCACATGCGAGTGATCCTGTGTTTAATAAACTTGCTGTGCGGAGATATGCACTTAGACGCAACTAAATAAGAATTGTACTGTTTGCAATCGCGTATTTTATAAGAATACCAAAAAGCGTGTCGAGTTTCCTGACTCGCGTGTTTGTGCGTTCCCGTCGCGTCAACTGTTTGACGGAAGACAAAGAAAACACTCGCGTCTGGAGATACTGACACACATACGCAAGTAAATAAGTTACAGTTTATTTTTCTGACGCGTTTCTGAAAGGACTTCTGAAGGAGAGAGAACAAAACACGCATCATGTTTATTTTCTTAATTTTGCGAAAAGCAAGCACAACATTCTGTTTTTATTGGGAGTGGACAGAAAAAAACTAGACACTTTAATGTTTTAAATGATGTATAAATCATATCTGTATGTCAAAAATCAGCAGAGTAATTTAAGTATCTTTGCGGAGTGATTGAAAAATAAAGAGTTTGCGGCGCCCGTGCCGCCGTCGACCCCAGAGTGTTAAGTACATTTTGAGGCAAATACTTTTGTACTTTTATTCAAGTAAAGATTTTTACATGGAGTATTATTTTAACCTGGGTATATTTACTTTTACTCAAGTACATGATTTGTGTACTTCATCCACCACTGGTTTCAGGAGCCAGCCTGTGTGGAGTCCTTTCTCTTTGGGGTCATCTGGTTCTTTCTCCCATTGCCTGTGGCATAAGTTGTTCTGCACTCCATGGATATTGAGTTGAGCGTGTAGATTTATTTGCATTATTCACAGCACTCCTTTTTAAACTTGTGGTTGATTATTTGAATCACGTGCGGTGTGCGTGTGTGCTTGAGGCTGTGTGTTCCTGTCCAGTTATGTCCTTCTTCCTTTGCGCAGGCTTGGTAAACCCAGGACTATAAATGGTGGGTTATGTTTTAATATTTGGGCTTAAGTCTTGAAATTTTAAAACTGAATTAGCTTATTTTTAGACTATTGTGAATGAAGTATGATATATTCTGAGCTATTTTAGTGTGGATTATTAATAAAAAGGTTGAACTTGAAGGTGACGTCTCTGTTTCTTGAATTCATTGACTATTAAACTTGTGTTGCTGTACTTAAACATCATGTCTCATTTCAGACAGAGGATAGGATCCCATCAACAGCCGTTGGAAAACTAGCTCCCTCTGAATCGTTGAGTCACGGCTCAGGGCGGGGCAGCTTTGACAAGTAATCTTAGTAAGATAAGTTCCCTCAATGTGCCAAAATTAGTGGGGTCATGCCCATCAGTTAGGTTGCTTATCACGGAGATACAATTTCTTTTGGATACTGGATCAATGGTGTGCATGGTAGCTAAGAGTTTTTTACCAACACTTAACTTTATTTGTGTTATTGGTTACATCACAAAGCTGCTAATGGGCTGGATATACCTTATCTGGGGTATGCTAAGGTAACTGTAGAAGTGTTGGGGAAAGTTATACCAAATGTGACCAGTCACGGAAAGTAGGGACACAAGTCGGATCTGGGGCATTTTGAGTTATTCACATATTCTGAAAGTGCAGTTTCTAAGCTTTCCAATGATGTTTAACACATGGAAATCTGATAGGATTTGGAGAAGTTGTGGCCATTTGAATACAACACATTCAAGAAAGAGAATGCCGAGAAATTTGAGAAAGAAGAGTTGACACTTTTCCCTTTTCCCTGCCTGGAGAGACAATAGGGCTCATTTACATCTCATTTAGCTAAGCCATACCCCCCATAAAGCCGTTTTGATATACAGATGTTCTAGCATCATAGCAGAGGTGGAAAGAGTAATAAAATATTGTACTAAAATAAAAGTAAAGTTACTTTAATAATATTTTACTTAAGTAAAAGTAAAGTTACTGGTCTAAAAATCTACTCAAGTAAAAGTAAAAGGTAAGTAATTTTAACTTTACTCAGAGTAAAAGTTACTTTTTTACAGCGGGGAGAGGTGGAGGATTCTAGTATAAGTTCAAAAACGACAAGGGAATATAAATCTCAAACTAGTTGTTTTTAAGGAACATCTTTACAATTAAAGTGCAATAACAAACAGTTAATAAAATAAAAAGCTTTTTAAAACTAAGAAACACTTATGGAATTGTTTAATGATTTTTACATGTGAGTTATGCACTTTTGAAGGTGGTCAGCAGCTAGTAAAGACAATCACTATAGTAAGGTTGTAATTGCTGGTAACATACATCATTTTATATATAGTTAAAATGACCATATAATGAGATGAGTGCCATGGCTATATACTTTTCACACGTTTTTTGTCTTCTAGCTTCCCTGACCTGGGTACCTGATGTCAGACCTTTATACTTCTTTCACTCTCTCTCTCTCTCTCTCTCTCTCTCTCTCTCTCTCTCTCTCTCTGGTGCATGCTGGGAATTGGGAAGAGGGTGAACTAGGTGAGAGGAAACTTTCTAACTTTACTTTCCGGTTTTGAAAAAAAAAAAAAAAAAAAAAAAAACATCTGTCGCGAGAGTTTCTTGTGTCGGAGGTAGGGATGGGGTCTCGCACGAGCGTGCAGGCGTCAGGCCTGTCGCTCCGGCATGGGATTAGGTGTGTGACCCAAGCAGGTGTGCCTGTAGAGGATGTGTTGCTGGATGTGGCAGAACGTGTGGGGCATGAGAACATCATTTCGGCATCTCGGATGAACAAGGCTGTAGTGGTTTTTTTGAAAGAAGAAAACCTGGTTCATAGTTTGATCGAGAGCGGCGTTTCGGTAAGTGGCATTTTTGTTCCTGTTCAGCCATTAGTTTCAGTTACGACGAAGGTAACAGTTTCTAATGTCCCGACGTTTATTCCGGACGCCGATATTGAACGAGAGCTTTCTCGGTTTGGAAAACTAGCCAGTGGAATCAGAACGGTCTCACTTGGTTGTAAACATGCCGCTTTAAAACATGTATTGTCGTTCAGGCGACAGGTGTATATGTTTTAAATGAACCGACGCTGAATATTTCCTTCCGCTGTGTTTTTGATGGTAAATCGTACATGATGTATGCGAGCACGGGAGAGATGCGTTGTTTTGATTGCGGATGTATTGGACATGTTAGACTGTCTTGTCCTCATAGATTTGACACTGAGAATGAAGCAGGCCCTAGCAATATTCCAGATAAGAGTAAGGAAAATGAAAATGATGTGCAAAAGAGTAATGAAGTAAATATACCAAATGAAGCAGCAATGATAAACAATGAGGATCAGAATATGGTTTCAAAATCAAAGGAAGGGATGATAATGGCAGGTTTGTCCTCTAAAAATGAAAAAGATGTAGAGGAAGCTTCTGGAAGTAAGCCAAAACAGCGGAAAATGAAGGACATTAATGTTGTAACTGATGTGACTATTGAGAAAAGCACTGTGGTAAAGGAGGCTGAGCAGGGTAATGCTGTGGAGAGTTTAGAGAGTAATAGACAGAGCCAGACAAATGAGGATGAAATTCGGTTGGAAAGTAAAACTTTGGAAAAAGGGAAGAGAATATCTTCTAGCGAAAAGGTGCAAGCTGAAGCGGTTGACGAGGAAATGGATGGTGTCGACGGTGATGAGGATGATGATGATGGTGGTGGATTATCTGATTTTTCAGACGTGTCAGATGTTTCGCAAATAAGTGGTGAGCAGGTTTATTCATTAGATGAGATAAATAGCTTTTTGGATGAAACATTTGGAAAATCTGTTGATGTGCGGAATCATTTTTTTGATTTAAAGAGGTTTGAGTCTTCTGTTTGTTATTGGCAGAGGAAGGTTGGAGATGATGAACTCAGTCAAAGAAAGAGGTTTCTTTTAAAAAAAGTTTCTTGGGAAACTGCGAAGGGATAAAACCCCTATGAAACGTAAATTCAAATAACTTAATCAATGGCTAATACATCACTCAGGGTGACTTTACTATACCCTTTTTTCTCTGTCTCTCTTTTCTACCTCTTTATATTTTCTATGGAGATGATAAGGGTAGCCTCTTTGAACATTAATGGGGGGAGAGACAGGAGCAAGAGAGCAATGGTGGGAGAATTTATCAACATAAAAAATATAAATGTTTCTTTCTTGCAAGAAACACATACAGACGGTAACAATGAAGTGGAATGGTGTAGATGGTGGGAGGGGGAGAGTGTTTTTAGTCATGGGTCAAATATAAGTGCGGGGGTAGCCATTCTATTTTCAAAGAGTTTGAACTTGAAAATTGTGTCAACTGAAGAAATAGAAAAGGGTAGAGTTTTAATGGTCATAGGAGAAATAAATGAATTAAAAATTATTTTTATAAATGTGTATGCCCCAAATAATGGATCAGATCGTGTCAAATTGTTTAGAAAACTGCTGAATGCTAGGGGAGAGTGGGGTAAAGTGAGACATTTTTTACATTTGCTCCCCTCTAAGCGAGCTAAAATGATATATCAGTCAAATTTACACATTTCCCATTAATTCAGGATGTTTCCTAGCTATGGAAATTACCAGAATGTATTCAGGACGAAGAGCATTGAAAATATGATTGTTTTAAAAAAAGTGATCTTGTGTCTCACTTTACCCCAGCTTAGGGGTAAACTGAGACAGACCAGAAAAATCAAGGGGGTAAAGTGAACCAGCTCGGGGTAAACTGATCCACTTACTTTTTACACTCTGAAACTACCATAACAGCACATATTGTAACAGATAAAATCCTGACAGCTAGCTTGACAACCACACATTCCAGAACTAATGTTGGACTAGTAACAGAATCAAGGGGATTGGTCAATTAAGAACATTATTTTTCTAAACACTTGAAAGTACAGTAACTCTGAACCAAAATCAAATACAACATAACATAATTCAAAAGTTATATTTTTTGGCCAGTTTTTGCCTTTATTTAACAGTGAGTTTTGGAGAGGACAGGAAAGTACAGGGAGGAGAGAAGGGTATTGGATCGGCAAATGACCACGAGCCGGGAATCGAACTCCCAGAAAGTGTGAAAGCACCACATGTCGGAGCGCTGCCCACTATACACCATTGGCTCCGACAATTCAAATTTTTTTAATTAACATTCAAATGACATATAGAACCAGTTAGATTAAAACGCAGTCTGGGGGTCAGAACAAAGTACCCTTAGAGCCAGCTAGTGTCTGCGGGTCAGCGCAAAAGACAATCAGAACCATCTATCAATATTTCTATCCCTTGCAGCTGCTCTTACTGTGGGTTCACACCAGACGTGAGTTCAACGATTTGTGCAAGTAGATTACATTCAAAGTTAATGCAAAGACACGATCAGATGCATCCTCGCCTGGGGCGATGCGAATGACGCCATATGAGCGGAGCATTTGCCGCGAAAACACGCACTATTCACCTCAAACATGTCTTCGCCCAAGTTGAAAATATTTATCTCGAACGAAAAATTTGCATGACACAATGTTAAATCCCATGAGTAATCTAGAGTGAATAATGCTACGTACACACCAAATGCGGGGCAGTGCGTTACTTGATCTAGATTACTCGCAGGATTTAACATTGTGTAATGGAATTTTTCGCTCAAGTTGAATATTTTCAAATTGGGCGAAGACATGTTTGCGGCGAATAGCGCGTGTTTTCGTGGAAAACGCGCCACCCATATCACGTCATCCGCATCGCTACATGCGAGGACGTGTCTGATTGCGTCTTTGCATTGACTTTGTATGTAATCTACTTGCGCAAATTGTTGAACTTGTGTCTGGTGTGAACCCACAGTACCATGATGCCTCGCGTTTGGTGTGTACATAGCATTAGAGAATTCTTTCCTTCCTTGACCTAAGCAGCTGCACTCTCCATCTCCTCAAGGGGTGTTTTTCCCCAGGCTGTCTTCCTGGTGTATTGACTAGGCATAATGGTTTTTCTGCAATGTTTATAACATTAAAAATAAAACATATGTAATGTAATATTACATTAAAATATGTTTTAGACTAAACTGAACTTGTGCCTCATGTCTCACTTTACCCCACATCATTTGTCTCACTTTACCCCACCACCACATTTTGGAAAAAAACTCTCTCTCTTGGAAATTCAGGCTAATCTTCAGCTAGCATCAACACAAGGTTTTATATGTTGGTAGTTCATAAACATGTGTGATATAAGTTTTTCTACCTGAATCAATTTGCTTTGACACAACAGTTGATTAAGTTGACAGCAAGAAAATTTACTTTTACAAGCAAAAAATATATTTTTGTGAAAAAAACATGTCAACCACAGCAGCATGAGGTCCTGTCCTTCATGGCCAAGGGGAAATTTGAGGGGCTTAAAAACATAATGGTCATAGGACCACAAATGTGTTTAGTTGCCTAGATACAGGGGGTGTCTCACTTTACCCGATGTCTCACTTTACCCCACTCTCCCCCTATAAGAAAATGTGACAATGATTCTTGCATAATAATGGGTGGGGATTGGAATTGCACCACAAATTTTCTTTTAGATAGGAATACAGAGGAGTCTCACTCATTGTCTAGTAGGGCTGTCAAATTTTAATTCGAATTTCGAATATTCGTCGAATGTAATAAAAATATGCAAATTCGAACGTAAAACTTTGCATTCAAATTTTATCTGTGTCAGGAAGCTCACGCAACGTTATGATGAAGTAACTGACGCGGATTGTTATACAGAGCGTTAGCGGCTCAGCCAACTATGCGGAGCAAGCCAGCGTTATTCATTTGAAAAATAGCAAGAAAAGACAGTGGGGATTACGAGTCGGACAGAACACATATTAAAAGGGCTGTGTGATGCTGCTTTGGTTTTTGGAGCATCAACTGGAATTCAACCGCAAAGTGAAACTAGCTGATATGACAGAATTAGTGTCGTCTGCTTCTAAATGCAGTTTTAAAGTTTAAAATAACTGATCAACACGAAAGAGCCATAATACAGTTGCTTGTTTAGCAACAATAAAACCATATGTGCATCTACAGAGTCCACACCGCATATGAGAGAGTTGCAATGTAACGCCGCGGTGTTTATTTTTATAACTGATTGGAAACTTGACTTTCACGTGGACATTTGATATGCAAGTTTTTCATCAACATTATCTGCGTGAAATATAAACATGATGATCATCTGCCAACTCGACTGTTTCAGCACGTCCTCTATTAATTACGGAGTGTCTGCTTTAATAACGGCTTCGCTCTGCGCGTAACGGGCTGTCCACACGGAGACGCGTATCACTGTATACGTATAAATTTGTTATCGTATTGGCGTTTCATCCACACGGATCCGGCGTTTTGGGAGACTGAATCCGCTATTTTTTGAAACCGGGTCCTAAAGTGGATAAATCTGAAACCGACACCCTTGCGGTTTCGTCTGTACAGCCAATCCGTATATTTTGTGAAGCGAAAACGTCATTACATCACGTGTCGGAAGCGTCACGCGTAACAGCAACAACAATAACGGCGGATTACGTGATTGTGTTCGTGCTACAGAAGCTACTAAAGCCTACTAGCTTTATTACAGCAAAATCTATTGCTTCTATGCAATTGTGGTGACCAACAAGCGATAATGGACAACACCATACGTTGGCTATGCGCATGCTCAAAGTCTTCTTCTCCGTGTATAGTGTATATCTGTGGCAGAATTACAGTGCCCCATACTGGTCCGGCATATATACTACACCGCTTTCAGTCGGTTTCAGTGGTTTCGTGTTTACGGATTATTTTTTTAGAGCAAGGAAAAAAAATGATCGGATAGGGAATGCACCGGCTTCGTGTGGATATAGCCTAAGTTAAACATTTCTGTTCTGTACTTTATTACTCGCTTATATTTCTACATATTTTCAACCAAGGAACACACAAAATATTATATTAGTTGTTGTGAATAGCGTTTAAGCTTGACAAAATTTAAATAACTAATGATCTTTCCCACTTATTTTGGCTTAAATAAAGATTCATTCGTTTTCATACTTTATTAGAAACACGTACATTTATCTACTTATATATTATATAAAATGCCCTATTTTAATATGCATTGTCTATGTATGGCATTCGTTTTGTACATTTACAGGTGCACAAATATACTGGTTAATTTTGATTTCATTAAGACACCGTTGTGTTCTGTATTGACTGAGGCTCTGTAATTTTTTTTTTAATTAATTAATGTACGGTACATAAAATAATTTGTAAATGTATACATGGATAGTTTCTTGACTACGTTTGTGTTAATAGCCTACACACGCTGGCTGTTGAGGCATTTTGCGCTTCCAGATATCTATGTGCACTTTTGTTCCTTTGCATATGAATTTAAGAAATTATGTTTAATTTATTAATGTTTATAACATTCGTTTTAACCAAAAATATGCTGTGCATGATTTGTTTATATTATTGGGGCTTTGTGCTGCGCCCTCTTGTGGGCTTTTAGGAGTATTTTCTCCAAGATAAAGTACCTCTTTATAATTCGAATATAATTCGAATTTTTTTATTTTTCAAGGACGAATTTCGAATGTACTTGTTCTGCCATTTTGACAGCCCTACTCAGCAGTAAAAACAAGCAGTATCTTAATGCTCCATACTTTATTATTATTCTCCCGATTTCTTTCTCGCCACTTCTGGTTACTACCGACCCCTAGCGGGTGGAGCATATTTATCCAGCATAACATTATAAGCAGACACAACATTTTCCCCTTTTTAAAAAAAAAATATTACTCAGGGAAAGCTCTGTTTAACCCTCTGGGGTCCGACCATTTTGGGACACTGTCAGAGGTTCTGACATGCTCTTACATTTGGTCTTTTTTCAGTTGCTTTAAAACATAATAATGGCAAGTGTCTTATACCACTGTGTTCAGCACAAACTGGGCTAAAATATTATATGAGCTACATGTATGTACATGTTTGTATTTTTGAGAGAAAAAGGTTTATGTGTGGTTTTTAAAAAAGCAAAAATTTTACGTCACTGATATAAGTTCACAAAACCCATACTAAACATGTTTTAACAAGACTTTCCTACAGAATCTAGTAGTCTAGAGTTTTTTCTTTAAAATTATGTGAAAATCATCCTGCCTACTCATTCACATAAACCAATATATTGATTTAGAAATTGTAAGAAACTTTTTGTTTAGAGTGGCCGTATGCGAGAAGGATTGATTGACAGTTAGCAAACAAAGGCTCGCATAATGAGCTGCATAATAAGGCAGGAGGGAACTACAGTAAAGAATGTGATGACAAATGTACATGTTTGTTTGAGGCTTATTAAGAAGTTAACAATATAATCAAAATAGAAATGAAGGTCAGTAGGACATTTTTCAGTTTATTTGGAAACAAACCCTATTCAAAAACTTAACTTGTATAAGAAACTGATAAACAACAGAGCTGTAAACTTCATGTGGCTCATGTTACCATATAACTTTATGTCCAAAAAGTGTGAATATGTTTTTCCACTTCATAGTTTTGTACTGATGAGAGGGATGCAGACCTGTAAGAGAGTTATGAACAGCTGTCAGCATAAATTGTCCACAGAAATACCCTTACATACATAACTGATGGGTAAGTGATAGCACTACATTCAGATAAACTATCATAAACTAAATTAGTATCTCAGATAAACATCTGCAATGATTAGTTATATAAAAAGCTGTTTTCAGATGACTGTTTTCAGATGCCCATCCCCTTATCGTCTAGCTTCTGTTTTAAACGTGTTTCTGTAAGCGAGTATGAACTTTAAAAACACATCGCATATGGATGTGCGTGAGCTTGCGTCTCCGTGTAAACAACACGGAGCTCATAATAAAACAGTGTCGCATGTAAAGCGCAATGTATGGAATGCGTTGCATGTAAGCAAAATCATATTACAGCAGATCCCCCAGTGCAGCATTACTCAAAGTTGCCATGAAGGATACGAAAGTGAATAACTGTGTCTAACACTGTACAGCATGTATCAATGAAATCCGCCATTACGTGAAATCACGCGCCCTCGTTTGTAAACAATGCGAAAGTTTTTAAATCCGAAGCGTGCAGTCTGCTGAGGTTGCTTATGTAGGCTGAACTGCACAAGCCATAACATATTATATGATAGCAAATATAAATGAAGACAAATGACTTACAGTTTCTTCAGGAATATATCCTTCTCCATTGCGTCTTCCATTGTTCTTCTTCTTAGGTAACGTTAAAGATAAACGCTTCTCTCCCTCAATGTCCAGACATAAATGAAGATATTCCTCACGTGTGTGTATAAAGTTTATAATCCAAACATGCGGTTAAGTCTTAAAATCTGATAAAACTTTGCGCTTTGTTTATTATTGTTGGAACTGCTCGTCTCTTTACCATGTCAACAGCCTGAGGGCGTGACCGCATTAGAGATAATGAGCTCAGCCAGGAAAAACGGTACTCAGACATGGTGACAGGTGTATTGCATTCCACACTTTCCCGTCATCGAGGATGTATGTGTCCTGACTTTTTTTTCTCAACACTGTACAAGGCGAGCTGAATGTCGGCCTGCCCTTTTTCACATGGGTAGGTATCCTCACCCCATCTCTGTCCCCCAGACGTAAAGCAGATGGTTTAGCGGTACATTTTATGTCAGTGTAGGTTTTGACATGAGACTGGCGCAAATGAACGCGAGCTCGCACTGTAGCATCAGTACACACAGAGGGCTGGGTGGGAAGGATGTGTAATGTCGTTCTCAGTTTGCGTCCAAGCTAAAGTTCACAGGGAGCAACACCAGTGGTGGCATAAGGTGTTGTACGGTAGTGCATCAAAAAGTCCCTTACCGAAGTTTTCCAGGGCTTCCCTTCCAAGCACGCGGTTTGAACACAATCCTTCAGAACCCTGTTCATGCACTCCACAGCCCCATTAGCTTGTGGAAAGTATAGGGAAGTATGAACATGTTTGATATTTATTTTTGCAAGGAACTCAGCAAAGGCAAGAGATGTGAATTTCAGACCATTATAAGTCACAATTTCCACAGGGTTGCCAAACCGGCTGAATGTTGTGACGAGAAAGTTAGTAACAGTGTCAGTAGTGACATTACTGGTAAACGCTATCACTAGCCACTTACTATAGTCAATTAACGTGTGCATACCTGCAGACCCAGGTTCCTAACTCGAATGGTCCGACAATGTCACGTCCAACCTTTTCCCACGGTGTAGAAGGAAGTGGTACAGGTTGAAGGGGAGGTGTATATGTTTTGGCACTTTTATCATGTGTTTGGCAAAGCTGGCACGAAGAGATTGTGGATTGGGCTGATTGGTCCATGCCAGGCCACCAATACAAGTCACAAAGACTAGAGCCTGACCGATATATCGGCCGGCCGATATAAGCTAGTTGCAGTTAAATCGGCATCTGCGTTTATAACGACCGATAAACATGAGAAACAGAGTTTCATGCTTCACTCATGTTGCATAGTTTGCCCACTAGATGGAGGTGTGCAACTCCCCAATGATTGTAGATTTAGTTCATATAGTGCTGTGACGAATCGCATGCGATTCTTAGATTATTATGCAAATTAAAATAGGGAAAGTTTATCGCTTGCAAATGTTAACATTCAAGTGATTTAAAACAATTTAACCGTTTAAAAATCATTTTTTGAAAAGCTGCTGGTGCCGAAGCCAAGCCATATGGCAGCCGACGAAAGCGGAGGAGTCTTTCATGGGTAATAAAAGCAGTTAGATCTTGGCTGTCCTCGTGAAGTGTCACTTGGAGGTATGCATTGTTCAGGTCGATGCTGGAAAACATTGTGGCCCCCTTTGGTTCAGTGAATAAATCCTCTATGTGTGGGAGTGAGTGGCTGTCGATTATTACTGCCTTGTTAGGCTCACGCAAGTCCACACATAAACAAATTTCCCTGTTTTTCTTTGATGTCACCACAATAGGGGACACCCATGGAGAGGCATCGACCCTTTCAATAATGCCTTCAGTTTGCAAGTGGCAAAGATCTTTGGAAACTGCCGTTCTAATTGATAAGGGAAGTCTGCACAGTTTTTGCTGTACACGCTGTATTGACTCTTTGACTATCACCCGATGTGCAAACCCTGTAGCGCTTCCAATGGTCTCTGTTGTTGTAACAACGGTCACGTTTCTTACGACGGCAGGAGAGGAAGATAAGACCACTTCATTTCCAACAATGTGAATGTTTAGGCTAGACACTAAATATCCATTCCTAGTATAGGCGTGCCTTTTTTGACGACGTAGATGCTAGTACTGGTCATCACATCGCCATTGTATACATGTGGAGATAGGCATCCCAGTACAGGCAGCGCTGCTTTTGAGTAAGTCACTAATTTTACACGAGGAAGTCGTAAGGAAGATCCACTGAAATGTTGCTTATAGAGGTGGTGAGGGAGGATGCTAACTGCAGAATCTGCGTCTACCGTGAGCTCAATTGGTACGGGTCTCACCTCATCAGTTCCTATGGTCACAGTGCATTTTATTTTATCACACATTGGTTTCCCTTCCACTTCAAGAACATGCACAATTTCCATATCCTCACTCTCAGGTGCATCAAGTTCTTGGACTTTTTTCCCTCAGGGGCAGACTTAGGGGTGGGCGATATCTCGATATTCAAACTGTATCGATATATTTTTACAACTCGAAATGGATTTTGACATATCATATATATCGATATAATGTTTATATTAAATTCTGATTTCGCCACTTTGCTTCTTTGCCTTCTCTGTGTGCTGTGCTCGCCCCTGCCTCCTTGCTTTTGTTCCCCCTCCCCTCGCGTGATATGTCATTTAACATGGCGGCGCCCGTCAGGGAATCAACACTGGCCACCACAAATTGATCTTCCATGATTCCCATTTACATGTATGTTTTACTGTTTAAAACGGCTTAAATTCATTGTTGCAAGCGCTCAGCACGCCCCTCTCTCTCTCGCGTTACGTGAAGTGCTTCGACAGCGCGCGTCTCTCTCTCGTGACAGTGAAAAGGTGGCAGTGCTTTAATTACCGTTTCTCCGTATACTTTCTTTTTCGCGTAAATGTCATCAGTCACGGATGTTACTGACAGAGAAGACGACTTCAGTTTATCATGACTAAACAAAGGTTAGCAGTAGTGCTTCACACACACACGTTGTCTTGATGTGAGAGCTTTCTCTCTCCCTATAATGCGGTGTGCAAGCGCACGTGTTCTGTAGTTTTCTGTGTAACAACAACAACAGTGTTTTCTCTCATATTTAACCCATTTACTCCTAAAACGCCTAAAACCTGTTATTCCAGGAAAAATACCCTTATTTCCTGAGGATTTTCAGAAAAAATACTAAGAATTGTCAACATCTATCAAAAACTTAATATCTGAAGTTGAGTTGTTTTATTTTTGAATTAAAAGAAGACTTATTTTATAGTTAAAATAATAATTTATAATAATTTTTGTATATATATTTTTTAATGTTGCAGAAGCACTTTGTTCCTACGTGAACTACCTCTTTGCACTTCAATAAAAAAAGACCTTGTGGATTTTGACATATTTGTTTTGCAGTAGTTTTTTCAATTCAATTTTATTTATATAGCGCTTTTCACAATTGTTAATTGTTGCAAAGCAGCTTTACATGAGTAGATGTAGAGTAGAACACTGAGAATCAATACATAGTATAAGAAGTAGAATATAGCGGCAAAGGATAAACCGTGTAAGCGAGCGTATTGATAATGTAACGTATACAGTAAAGTGCTAAGTTAAGCCAAAGTTGGCTGACTCTCCCTGGGACTAAAAAACCCCCTAGGAGAAAACCCAATGGGAAAAAATCCTAGAAGGACAAAAAACCCTAGGGAGAGTTTAATATTTATATATATATAGACATGGTAGGGATAAGAAGCGGGTAAGTGGATTAAACTGGTTCAACCGGTTGTCGTTGGTCGCGCATGGGCTGGGCATCACTTTGAAGGACAGCCAGTAGATCAGTGGTGCGATGACCTTCACAGGAACTGGGTCTGGAACTGGGTCATTGTCCTCAGAGTCGAGGACGAGACAGGGCAGGGTTCTTGCAGGTTTCAGCAAGTTAAATTTAAGACCTTTTTAAGACCTTTTAAGACCATTATTAGTAAAATTTAAGACCAACACGACACATAACTAGAAGCATTCAAATGATCTCAGAAAATCTCAAAACGTTCTATTTTTATTGATTCAGTTATAGAAAAATATAAAATAAACACAGTATTAAAACAGATAATCAAAATACATGAAAATACATTATGCTTAACCCTATTAGACCACGAGTGTTAGCGCCAACAATTCTACCCATAGACCAGGAGTGGGGAACCCTGGGTCCTGGAGGGCCACTGTCCTGCATAGTTTAGATCCAACCCTAATCAAACACACCTGAATTTCATTTCCAAGTAATTCTGAAGACTTTAATTTGATTTTTCAGGTGTGTTTAATTAGGGTTGGAACAAAACTCTGCAGGACATTGGCCCTCCAGGACCAGGGTTCCCCACCCCTGCCATAGACCTTTAGGAAGAGACTTCTGACAATGGAAGTCCAAAAAGCTCGGCCGTCACGTGATTCATAGAGATTTCAGTTAGTTCATGAAAGCTCATAGTGAGCCATTGAAATACATGGAGTTAAACGGAAAATAGCTGTGATTTTTCTTAATAGTTAAGAAATGCATTGATTTACAATATTTATATAATCACACTAATATGTGTAAGTAGTATTTTTATAAAATTCTATCAACAATGTTTTTTGACAAATAAAATCCACTAATATGAGATCACTTAGAGATCAGAGTCAAAAACACTCCATCCATACGTTTTATGCATAAATATGCACTATATACCTCCATCACGTTTAATAGCCTCTCTAATTACACAATAACAGATGAATCTGTATTAAGAAAATGAAATGTACCATTAAAAGGCTGTTCGTGGTTTGTTATGTGTTGCTAACGTTATCCACGAAGACGTTTCTCAATCCAAAGGCTGCAGCATTTCTCAATTCGAAGGGTCGCATTTCTATCCTGAATACGTCTTATTTTCAGAATATAATTAACTTTAAAATATTTATTATTATTATTCTTAGTTAATCGTAAATTGTTGAAATACGCTTATGACTTGCGAATGTAATGCTCAGTTAACGTAAATAAACTAGGCTTGATGACGTATGCAGCAGGCTGCCTATGCTCTGATTCTACCGCTATTCATTTAACTGTAACTCCTGTAGCATTTGCGCTATCAAAAAAGTTTGTATTGTTTCTAAAAGAAGACAATTGCGCTTTTAGAAATATATGCTTTATTACGGTACTTTCTTGCTTTCCGCCTGCCAATCGCTGCTGTTTGTGGAGAGCTGAAGGGGAAGCGCGTTAGGTTTGAGTGCATTGCAGCAGAAAGCAATATTAAAGTCTAAAATATAAAATTGTGTAACACTAAAGTTTACACACTGTTCGTGACTCGACGGCCCGACTGTTTAAGTGGATTTTCAATAAAGCACTGTTGATTTTTTTCGCTTCTGTGTCCTCTATGTTTCTGAATCTGGCAAATGCTCAGGTAAGCCACGGGCTAATTTAAAAAGATTTTTGCTTACACAAAACTAAATTTAAGGATTGTTTCTCGCAAACCCACAGTATACAGACAGATCACAACACCTGAAATATAGCTTATGGCAAGATCTGCGTGGATTACGACAAAGTGCGGAACGTTTCTTTTTACAGACCCACCATCATACACTTTCTGCCTCCGCCACTGATTAAGTTAGTTCTTCAGCGTTTTAAATTACTATTTAATTTTCTGCGGACAATGCTTTTCGAGAAAAAAACGGAGGTAAGAAATTTAAGACTTAGGTAAATTAAATTTAAGACCTAGGATAAAAATCTGGGTGTTTTTAAGACTTTTTAAGGCCTTAAATTTAACATTCTGAATTTAAGACATTTTAAGACTTTTTAAGACCCCGCGGGAACCCTGCAGGGAGACAAAAACAGAATTCTATTAGCGTAGGGGCCTTTCGCATGTAATGCAAGTGTCATACATTATAGTGGTTTAATTCAGCTCGGTTCCAGACAGGCTAACTATTGCGGCAAGAGTAAATTACCCATATGAGGTATGTGAGTGCTTTGTTCTAGACAAACTACTGCGGGAAAAGTACATTTACTGGACATTCTATGTGAATGCTGTGTTAAAGAAGAATGTCTTAAGTTTAGATTTAAATTGCTCGACTGTGTCAGATACTCGAACATTATTTGGTAAATCATTCCAGAGCTTAGGGGCCAAGTAGGAAAAGGATCTACCATCTTTAGACACTTTTGATATTCTAGGGATAATTAAGTAACCAGAATTTTGTGATCGCAGTTTACGTGGTGGATTGTATTCTGATAGTAGTTATTTTATATACGAGGGCGCTAGGCCATTTAAGACTTTGTAGGTGATTAGTAATATTTTAAATTGTATGCGATATTTAACTGGTAGCCAGCGTAAAGATGCCAGAATTGGACTAATGTGGTCATACTTTTTAGATCGAGTAAGCACTCTTGCGGCGGCGTTTTGAACCAGCTGTAGCTTGTTTACCTGATTTGCATTGCATCCCCCGAGTAACGAGTTACAATAGTCTATTCTAGAGGTCATAAAAGCATGGATAAGCTTTTCTGCATCTGATGCAGACAGCATATGGCGTATTTTTGAGATATTTCTAAGATGGAAGAATGCTGTGCGGCAGACGTTGGAGATATGACTATCGAAAGATAGATTGCTGTCAAACATTACGCCTAAATTCTTAACCGTGGAAGATGGCACCACCGTGCAGCCATCTATGGGCAACTTGTAATCTGACATATTATGTTTGGAGCGATTTGGTTCAATAATAAGTATCTCAGTCTTATTGGAGTTTAGCATAAGAAAGTTATGTGCCATCCAGTCCCTAATATCACTAATGCAGTCTGTTAGCTTAGCAAACTGGTGGGTTTCGCTAGGATGTGACGAGATGTAAAGCTGGGTATCATCCGCATAGCAGTGAAAACTTATGTTATGTTTCCTGATAATGTCTCCTAGAGGTAACATATATAACGAGAATAGGATAGGGCCTAGAACTGATCCCTGAGGTACGCCGTATTTAACGGGGGAGTGATAGGACTCTTCCTCATTTACATAAGCAAAGTGATATCGATTGGTTAGATACGATCTAAACCAGGATAACGCCTGACCACTGATGCCAACATAGTTTTCTAGTCTATTGAGTAAGATTGTGTGATCTATTGTGTCAAAGGCTGCACTAAGGTCTAGTAATATAAGAATTGAGATTTCACCACGATCGGATGTTAATAGGAGGTCATTTGTAACTCTAAGCAGCGCTGTTTCTGTGCTATGGTGGGGCCTGAATCCTGATTGGAACTTTTCATATGTATTATTATTCGCTATGAATGTGCGTAGCTGGCTTGCCACTACTTTTTCTAATATTTTAGAAAGAAAAGGTAGATTTGAGATTGGTCTAAAGTTATTAAGATCTCCCTGGTCAAGGTTTGTTTTTTTAATGAGCGGTCTAATAACTGCTAGTTTGAAAGCTGTTGGAACGTATCCTAATTCTAGCGATGAGTTAAAGATATTTAGTACCGCGTCGGACACTACATGAAATACCTCTTTTAGTAATTTTGTGGGAATGGGGTCTAATATACAGGACGATGATTTAGATGACGCTACTAATTTAGAGAGCTCTTTTATTGTAGTAGGTTTAAAGGACAAGTTCGGTATTTTAGACTTAAAGCCCTGTTTTCAGATTGTTTATGGTGAAATAGAATGGTTTTGACTGAAATTTCGACATTTTCGGCTGCCCTGAGAATTTTCGCGTGTTTGTGTTTCAGCTCAGACCTCTACAATGGATTTAATGGTGCACTGGAACAATCCTTCCTAAAATGCATTAAACTTTTGTTTACAAAGACGTGAAACTCACCGAGTGGTCAGGGGTGTTCACTGGTATGCTCACACAAAAATCGCTCCAAAAGACGCATTCCAACAGGTTTTATCGTAGTTTTTACCAGCCCCATGGACTTGTATTAGATGTCCTGTGAGGTACGGTATTACTCCGCGCCGGGAACTTTGTTTCTATTCTTGCAATAGGCAAAGGCGGATTAGCGCCACCACCTGGGCTGGAGTGTTTATTATTCAAGCTCTAAGCGGAAGAATGTACGGGTGTGAGGCGTTTGGAAAAATAGGTCCACAAGTTAACAACGAATGCTAAAACAGCTGTTGGAAAGCATCTTTTGCAGCGATTTTTGTGTGAGCATATCAATGAACACCCCTGACCACTCGGTGAGTTTCACATCTTTATAAACGAAAGTTTAATGCATTTTAGGAAGGATTGTTCCAGTGCACCATTAAACCCATTGCAGAGGTCTGAGCTGAAACACAAACACGCGAAAATTCTCAGGGCACCCGCAAATGTCGAAATTTCAGTCAAAACCATTCTATTTGACCATAAACAATCTGAAAACAGGGCTTTAAGTCTAAAATACCGAACTTGTCCTTTAAATGATTTTGGGGAGTTTTTTTCCACGCAAAGCAATCGAGATATAGCAAAATATACCGAGATATATTTTCCCACTCCATATCGCCCAGCCCTAGGCAGACTGGTGCAAAATGTCCCACTTTTCCACAATTCTTACATTTAAGTTTAGCAGCAGGGCAGTTTGGAGCATTAGCCAAGTGAGAGCTAGACCCACAACGGAAGCAAGTGCGATTGGACTGTGCAGTATGCTGTTGTCGTGTTTTACTCACAGGTTTCCCCTGGTATTTCCGATGTGGCGGTCCTCGCTGAGCGGATTTAAGCTCGTGTACTGACGCCGCAGTATGCTGTTGTCGTGTTTTACTCACAGGTTTTCCCTGGTATTTCCGATGTGGCGGTCCTCGCTGAGCGGATTTAATCTCGTGTACTGACGCCGCAGTATGCTGTTGTCGTGTTTTACTCACAGGTTTTCCCTGGTATTTCCGATGTGACGGTCCTCCCTGAGCGGATTTAATCTCGTGTACTGACACCACATCAAGCATTTGCGCGTGCCCGACGGCGGACTCAGTTTGGCCGGCCATCAGCATCACGTCTTTCAGTGTTAAGTGGCTGTAGTAAGAGATGCTCCCGAATACGTGCAGATGACGCTTTCTCCACTAACTAATCCCTTATCATCTCGTCCGTGCAATTGCCAAAGTCACAATGTACACTGAGTTCATGTAAAGCAGCAACATAATCCTTCACTGTTTCGTCAGACCGTTGGGCGTGTTGTCTGAATTTCTGTCGTTCAACTACAACATTCGTAGCAGGCTGGAAATGTTCTTCTAAAGCTTTAAAGGCATCGGCAACAGTCTGACCCCTCCAAAGACATAGTGCAGTATCTACGCAAACACTGAAACTGAGAAAAATGGCTTTAAAGTTTTTACACTAGCCAGCCAAACATGTTGTGGGTAGATTAGTGGTAATGCATTCATGTAATGCCTTGTTAGGAAGACATTTTTATAGAAAAAAACCATGACCACCGATGTGACCTTTGACTCCCAAAATGCAGATACTGCACTCTGCCTTTGGACGACCTTTAACAACTAAAACACTGTTGCAATAGAAAAGTGCAGTATCTACAGACTAAATGTGTTCATTCAACTTTTTCTCATGCTTCTTAATACATTTTGATTGTTTTAATAACTGTAATAGTTTTATTGATGTTTGCATGCTGTAAATGCTGAAAATGCTCCTTTTACCACAAAGAGTATTTTACTAATTTTATTAATTTTTATTTATTAATTTACATTAGACGAGGTTTGCTTTAAAAACAGTAGTTCAAAATTAACACAAGTTAAAAATAGAAGAACATGTTTGTCCCAAAGACATTATTGAAACTAACAGTATGCACATTTAAGTTAATTTTCATGTTGTCTCAAAGTAGCACAGTTATGTAAACTTAGATATTCTTAAGATTAGCTTAAGAAGTACTAAACAAAATGTTTTAATATTAAGTACCCTACAAAATTAGTGCGTGGAAAAAGAGCACTTATTATGGAAGTGTACTTTTTCACCTAGCGTGCTTTCTGCCGGCCCGGCTGCACTCGTCAGGTTGACTGGGCGCTGTTAACTTTGCCTAACAATATTGCCTAACAATATTATCAAAAAAAGGAGTTACCCCTGTCAATACAATTGGATTAGCTGCCTAAAAAGTGGAGAGATGTTCGAATCAACAAACACCAATGCGACTGAATCGGATTATATCATTATTGTCGGAGGATATTGCCTTCAATGGACGAGCACAGGTAGGTCAAAACTTGCAAGCAGCTGGCTAGTCAATGTTAACTACTTATAAAGTTATAATTTGCCTTAGTATGAGTTATTATTTTGCTATCTTCCTTACCCGTATTTGTTTATTTGCGTTTTAAGGCGAGTTCAACCATAATTTGGACGTGGCATTGTGTCATGGTTGGTTTGTTGTTGTGTGTTACGATCGGGGGAAACTGCAGTATCTGCGGTATCAAAGCCGGGGAAACAAAGCCAGAACGCAGTAACATCACTTACTGCGGTTTTCCTTGGTATTAGCATGGATTTTGTAGTTAATGCAATTTTGACAACCTTGTTTCTCTGAAACGGGGCAAGATTTAACCAGGAGACTTTGTCACAAGATAGAACAGATGTCATAAAGCTCATTTCAAGCTTTAACTCAATATTGAGCAAGCGTGTAGTTACTGCGCTTTGGCTGGCAGTGTATTAGGCAGCGTGTAGAAAACTTTTAACCCCTCGGCTAGTAAAACGGCTCGCTTTCTCTCTTCCGGCCACCGATCTCCCGTAGCATCGATGGCAACCATATAGTTTTCAAACATCTTCCGCCAAGTATGTATTGGTACAGAGGACTGACCAGGGGATGGCAGGAACAAACTAGGCGTAGGCAACATAGTGCTGCCATCCTTGTTGCCAAATGTTGTATTGTGCATTAATATTAATAACAGAACACTCAGCAGTAACAAACGAGCAGTATCTTAATGCTCCATACTTTATTATTCTCCTGATTTCTTTCTTGCCACTTCTGGTTACTACGACCCCTAGCGGGTGGAGCATATTTATCCAGCATAACATTATAAGCAGACACAACACCACACCCAGAGACCGGCTGAATGGATTCCAAAATGGTAAAAATCTAATGTTTAACTCTAGGGAAGCTTTAAAATTAACATATTTTCAAAAAAAGGTAATTAACAAAGTAAAACTGACCATCCATGTAAAGCATGGAAGTAAGCTATTTGAATGTCAATTTTTCATTACATTATCATTCATTTATGATATAATGGGATTACCATTAAATATTCTTCAAATATGCATATGATCTTTTATCTGTCCTGCTGCAAGCAAATATACTAAGAAAGTTTAAATATAGATATAAGCTATTAGGAATTTAATGCTACAACAAATACAAATAAATAATTTATGTTACAATATTGACTTTTGCTTTAGAGATTATTTTTGATAAAAATCACAGAGAACAGTAGGCATCCGCTGTTTATTAATTTCTAAACATTACCTTCAGGACCTAGATTTAGGATGCCAGCAATTTTTAAAAACGGGGAAAAACTCCTTCCTGTCCCAGGCAGTTAAACTGTTAAATAAAGGTTACGGTGTAGGTGCCAACTGAGCGGGTCTCAGGGATGATTGTGTGTATTTTTATGTTTTTCTTTTATGTTGTATTATGTGTAATGTTGTGCTATGTGCCGGGCCGGATTATCCAATGGGCATTATGGGCACGTGCCCAGGGGCCCATGCGCAGTTTGGGCCCAAGCGACGGGAGAAAATAAAATGTAAAATCTAATTGTTAATTATTTAGATTAACTATAAGCGCAAATAATCCCGTGCTGAATCGAACGGACTGTGGGTGGCAGTAGTCTTCATAGTTTAAGTTCAGAATGAGTGAGAAAAGCAGCAGTGCACAGTTGATTTCTTTTCTTCATCTATCCTGAATTTGTGAATGTCCTGTAAATGAAGCGAATCAGTGCTGCTCTGGTAATTTAAATGTTAGGAAAAGCGTGATATGCTTTGTTTTGACGTACTGTGTAGGGGTGGGGTCAAACTAAAGGATTAGAGAGTGCTGTAATAGTGAGTAAACACCAGTTTTAGTAACTGTAAGGGTGGATTCAATTTAATACTTGACCATCTGAGGTGACACCAAGTGTAGAGCTGTGTATTAATATAATGAGCTCAAAAGATGGGATCTTACATTGAGGTAAGAAAATATAATTTTCATTTAAAACAACCCTTTCTTTCAACACTGTGCTACAGAAAATAATTTCATATTTTTTAACAGTGTGCAGTGATTGTGAAACATCAGCGAGGAGCTGTGACAGCAGTTATGAACATGAGTTTGTTTGTGCTGCTTTTACTGTCAGGTTGGTGTCATCATTTAAATCTGTTTTCACAAGTATATGTGTGCACATGCATATATTTAAACACGTTAATTTTAACAGGACTTCAGTGCAGCTCTTCTGGTCTTTGGCGAGAGTATCAGTACATAAAAATAAGTATGACATGGACTCAAGCTCAGAGTTACTGTAGAGAGAGATACACTGATCTGGCTACTGTAGACTCGATGGGTGATGTGAACAGGATCATGAATGCAGTAAATGATGGGTTCAGAGGATCAGTGTGGATTGGACTTCAAACACGAAAACAGAGTAATTGGGTTTGGTCAAATGGAGAAGATACCATTTCACAGTACAATGCATGGGCCACAGAACAGCCTACTGGACCACATCGTTGTGGTTTATTTCTCAATAATAGTTGGTACAATTATCCAAGTGGAACCAAATTACCGTTTGCCTGTTACAATGGTAGGTAGTCAGTATATTGAGTGTGTTAACATTCAGTTTATTTAAGAAGAGCTGAGACCTGATTTTTATTTTGTATCTCTCAATAGAAACTACTGGATACATCAAAATAGATGATTTGAAAAACTGGACAGATGCTCAGAGTTACTGCAGACAGCATTACACTGATCTGGCCACCGTCCACAACTCACAAGAGCAGCAACAGCTATATGCAGTTCTTGGAGATGGGTATAGTTTCTGGATTGGTCTGTACTTAGAATTTTGGCAGTGGTCTGATCAGTGGAACCTCACCTTTAGAAACTGGGCACCAGGACATCCATTTATAATTTCTGGTGACTGTGTTGCCATGTCAACAACTGATTCTGGTAAATGGATTCGATACAGCTGTGACCAACAGTTCCATTTTGTCTGTTATGGAGGTGAGTTTAACAAATTAATTACTTAACAGCACAAATGTCCTGGGTTTGAATCACAATGAACACAATTAACTATAAAAAGCATGACTTAAATTAGGGCTGGAACAACGCGTCGACGTAATCAACAACGTCGACGCAAAATATGCGCGTTGATTTGTCAGACCCAAAAAGGCGGTGCCGTAGAGTAGTAGCAACGCGAGCGGCTTCAGTCCACGCCGGCTTGTTTATGGTTTAAATGCTCGTGGATTTACGCGAAAAAGTATCATTTTACCATAAAATCATGAATATGATGCCAAGTGTGTTTTAAACAGTCATTTGAGCATTTTAACAGAAAGCAATGAAATATGTCACTGTTGCCAGAAGACTGCGCTTTCAATCACTCCCTGTCCAGCAGTAAACGAGTCCTAATCTATCTTAACAAACAGCATGAAAACAATGTGGATTAAACAAATCAAGGTATACAAATTACACAGACCATCAAAAGGCACATTGAAGAGGTTTTGCTCATAAATGCATGTAAAATAAAGTAATTTGAACTTGATATTTTTATACGGTTACTTAACTGCACAGTATGCGCTGCAAACGCTTTATTAACTGCTACCTCTGACTAAGAATGCATTATGTTGCACTTGTATAGTCTTTTTTATTTTGAAATTTTAAGAGCAATAAACATATATTGAAATGTGTACATTCAGATATGTAAATCAACATGTATAAATTGCTATTAGTTAATTAATGGGGAGATAATCGAGAATCGAAGTCGAATCGGACTGACATAATGAATCATTAGATTAATCGATGCGCCGGAAAATAATCGCTAGATTAATCGTAAAAAATATATAATCGTTTATCTCAGCCCTAACTTAATTGTTTTAAAAAGTTTTTCAAAATGCATAAATGTAAATTACTTAAATAACCAAACAAATACTCATATCAATTTATAAACTTAAATCACAAACCTTTGTGATTTGTGTTTCCATATTTTTTATTTTATGAATACATTTTACTTTGTTTTTCTGTAGATGACAAGTTGGCTAAAGGACAGATTGTCAGACTCAACTTCTCCAATGTTGGAAATCTGAACTTGAATTATCCTTCATTACAGACTGCCATTCTGAATGAGGTTTGTCTTTGTCTTATATACTATCTGATCAGATTTATTCATGTTAATGTGTTTAAATGCCTATCTTAATCATCATTTTAAGTTACTCTTTGTGATTGCTGACATTCAATAAACTGTGCATATAACACGCAGTAGTTTAAATCTATACACCATTAAAATAAATGGTTTGGTTCCATAAATAACCTATAATCCAAATAATCTGTCACAAAAAAGATCTTTGTAGATGGAAAAGGTTCTTTCGACTAATCAAATGTAAAAATAAAAGAAGAGTTTGTTTCCAAAATGAGAATTTTAAAAACCTCAGTTTTTAAAAATTGTCAAAAATCGCTATTTTGATTGTGCATTCCAATTAATATCAATCAAACTGCAGTTGGTTTGTTTTGATTTAAGCCTTCATAACTAATAAAATACAGCTAAGTAGCACAATAAAAACATGGTAATAAACATGTTTTGACAAAATTTTTAAAAACGGAGTTATCTCATTTTGAAACCAAACTCTTCAAATGTTCTTTGGGTAACAAATAAATACTATAAATACATCAAAAAGTAAAAAAAACCCACACAGGATAACTCTTTATTGTTACAATACAACTTTACATTTTTCACCAGATGAAGAAAAAATGGCATGTAATACACCATGTAAAAATACTTTGATGCCTTAAATTTTTGTTAAATCAACTCAGATTTACAAGTCATGTCAACAGAGATGAGTTCTCACAACTTAGAGTCAACTTAATTTTATAAGTTATAACAACTCAGCTGTAGTTAAAACAACTCATCTCTAGTCAAGATGAATAATAGTAAGTTGAAATGACTTGTAAATCCAACTTGTTTTAACAAAAAATTTTAAGGCAGCAAAGTATTTTTACAGTGCATTAAAAAGACCCCTTGTAGAGACTTATTGACTTCTTTGATTTGGTCCAATTAACATTTTATTACAGTGGCGTAGGTCAAACAGTGTTACCCTGCAAGATTGGATATCTATTTAAATGTATATGTGTATATTCTGCTTGTATATGTACAAGTATTAATACTATTATTAATTTTTGGAGATTTATGGAATACTTTATATTTTGTTTACTAATGAATCATTGGAGTATTGTATGTAATTACCTTCATCTGTGTATTATTATCACTCCTATTTACATTGTTCTCCACTTGGAGTAAATAATACCTTGATAAAGGCAATTTACCTAGCTGAAACGTTGGTGGTATTTAATAAACTCTGCTTCAGTGAGTGTTGGGCACCACCTGGTGGGCAGTGCTGAACTGTACAAATCACTATCGCACCTCTTATCTCAGATATTTGGTGCAAACGAGAGAGCACGCAAAACTTGTCAGCTGCAAGCAATAAAGAGTGTTTGAAACTCGTAGCAGCAGATTTATGGTATTACTTTTGTGTCAATATTATTCAATCAAACATACAGTATTTGAGAGCAAAACTATTAAATTGTTGTAAAAAAATGTATTTTGCATTTTAAAAATGTTATCTTAAAATTATTTTAGTTACAAAATACAGTAATTGTTAACAAAAAATTTTGCAATATGAATTTTTTTTTTAGTAGTTTCATCGCGTGTCCCTACATTTTGCTCTCTGCTACGCTGTGTTTGTTTGCGGATCAAAAATCTTTGCTTTTGAGTCAAAAAGTTTTGGATGCAAGTTACAAGCGTCTCAGTGGGCGGGATCAACCTAGTTGAATGAAAGCGTGGTATTAATATCTGTGTAAGACTTAACATTAGCTGGATAAAGCAAACTCTGGACGCAATAGCCTCCGGAAGCTAATGCTAGTAACTAACGTTGGATATTTAGATAAGAGAGATTAAAACATATGAATGGTTAAACACAAGATATTCATTTTTATACACATTTCACAGAGTTTATGACTTTAAATGATCTTTCGTACCTTACAAACAATGCCGCTCTCCATAGCACAGCATCGCTCTCCTCGGTGGCAGACTTCCGTGGTGGGCGTGGCCAAATGGTGACAGTAGTGGCCAATAGAAACGGGTCTTTCATTCAACTAGGTTGTAATACCATACAGATTCAAGCAGTTGTACACACATATGCAACTCATCGCATAGATGCACATACTGATTTGTGAATGTGAAACATTTGTGTGTGACTTCACATTTTTTTGCTCCAGGATTTCAAATTGAATTTCACCATATTTACTGCAGCAATTGTAGTAAAAAACGTGAGCCTATTTGGTGTATTGATTACTATCAGCAAAACCATGGTTTTACTACAGTAACCTTTTTTTTTAACTGTAGTAAAACCATGTTTAATTTTCATAAGGGTTGTGAAGGTGTAACTGTTGTGTTGTGTTTAAGGGAAAGAAATAAAATCTTCAACTTTGCAACTCTTTACCTGTGATTTCAAATTTATTGATACACCTGTGTGGATAATCTCAACAACTACAAATTACACTGTCACGGGTGTGCAGGTGTTTTGCACCAAAAATACCTTCATACCCTGTGCTTAAGCCCAGGTAAGCCCGTGCATTAATGCGGCTGTGTGTCATGACTATTGAAGTTTTGTTTGAATACATTTTTTTGCTGGTCTTTAGATAAATGAAACGCTAAAGAGCACTGGACTGAAATTCACATACATAAGCTGGAAAATGGATCAAGGTGGAGAGGTGTTTCATCTCAACAGCAAACGTGCAGAGAATTCAAGTACTACATGTGATGCGAACGTTCCACTTGAAAATTAAAATAATAAAACAATACATAAAACAATAAACAATACATATTTCATGTTGCTATACATATATTACATATTTGCAAATAACATTAATAATTAAATAATATAAAAAATATACAACCTCAAATCAGAAAAAGTTGGGACACTGGAGAAATTGTGAGTAAAAAAGGAATGGAATGATTTACATATAATGGAAGGGTCAAGGCTGGAAAACCATACTTGATGCCTGTGATCTTCGGGCCCTTAGACGGCACTGCATCACATACAGGAATGCTACTGTAATGGAAATCATAACATGGGCTCTGGAATACTTCCAGAAAACATTTTCGGTGAACACAATCCACCGTGTCATTCGCTGTTGCCAGCTAAAACTCTATAGGTCAAAAAAGAAGCCATATCTAAAAATGACCCAGAAGCGCAGGCGTTTTCCCTGGGCAAGGCTCATTTAAAATGGACTTTGGCAAAGTGGAAAACTGTTCTGTGGTCCAACGAATCAAAATGTGAAGTTCTTTTTGGAAAACTGGGACGCCATTTTATCTGGACTAA
This sequence comes from Paramisgurnus dabryanus, assembly GCF_030506205.2. NCBI lineage: Eukaryota > Metazoa > Chordata > Actinopteri > Cypriniformes > Cobitidae > Paramisgurnus > Paramisgurnus dabryanus. The sequence goes on from NC_133342.1 coordinate 43,173,828, forward strand.
AGAGGACAATGACATCCCAAGTTGTTATTAGCGCTCATTTCAGAAACCTGCATCTCTGATGGTTTGGGGTTGCATGAGTGCGTGTGGCATGGGCAGCTTACACATCTGGATAGGCACCATCAATGCTGAAAGGTTTATCCGAGTTTTAGAGCAGCATATGCCTTCATTCAGACATTGTTCCAACATGACAAGCCAGACCACATACTGCATCAATTACAACATCATGGCTGTGTAGAAGAAGGATCTGAGTACTGAAATGGCCAGCCTGCAGTCCAGATCTTTCACCCATAGAAAACATTTGGTGCATCTTAAAGAGGAAGATGCGACAAAGAAGCTCTAAGACAGTTGAGCAATTAGAAGCCTGTTTTAGACAAGAATGGGACAACATTCCTTTTCCTAAACATTGGTCCTCCTCCAGCTGTTCCTTTTGTGTACATTTAAATTGTCTTGCCTCTTATAGCTACCTGTCCCAACTTTTTTTGGAATCCAAAATGAGCCAATATTTGCCATGACTTTTCAAAATGTCTCACTTTCAACATTTAATATGTTATCTATATTCTATTGTGAATAAAATATAAGTTTATGAGATAAGTAAATTATTCCATTCCTTTTTTACTAAAAATTTCTACAGTGTCCCAACTTTTTCTGATTTGGAGTTGTATATATAGAAAAAATATATGTACTGTAAGTAATAAAACTTAAAGCATTTATACATTTTTTTAGCTAAAATCCTGTGTCTACAGAACTAGTGTGCACATCACATCATGTTTTGAAATCCCAGTCCTGTTTAAATTTGCTTATGTGAAGTAATTTGCCCTGAGATTACAATGCAACCTATACAATTTGTACATATTTTATGAGGTGCCTAATTTATTTAAATTTGTAAAACCACATTAATGTATGTTTCCCCTGCTACATTGGGGTTAGGTGCAAAGTTAGGGGTTGGGTTTCATTATTGTTTAATTCATACAAATTATCCAACTCCTATTTTTTTTTACAAATTCTTTTGAGATCAGGCTGGGGATTATCATTATAACATTATAAAGTTGTTAACTCTTCCCATTTTCAGGTAATGTTTAGACATGTGGAGCAGTTCAATATAGTGCTCTTTAAATGTCAATTGTTAGAATGAAATCATTTTTTACAATGTAAAATCAGCATGAAAATACTTTCATGCTATTTTCCAAGAATTAAATAAAGTACATTGTATATTTATATTGAGAGTAGCAATTTGAACAAAAATGCTTTATGGAAAAAATTACTTTCTCTAAATAAATCTCTCTTTGAAATATTAATGAAAATAAATGTATTTGCCAAAAGAGCTGCATGTGTAGTTTGATTTTTTATGATTTATATCACACCACGTTTATTATTTTGTCCAGTTTTTGTTTAAGTAAATTATACAACAATAATGTATGCTTTCTAAATGCATGCACTCTAAAAAAGATGGGTTATTTACAAACCCATTTTATTGTTATTTAAAGGGACACTTCACCCATTTGCATAAAGCTTTGTATAGTTAGAACCCCAGTCATGTTTCTAAATGGTCATGCATCATTTTATTTATTTATTTATTTGAGCAGTAGCTATTCTGCTCAAAAGGAGTAGGCCGAAGCAAAAAGCTTATACAGATGTGGCCTTTAAAAATGTGCGTCTCTGAAAGCAGAATGCCGCGAGCACTTCCGAAATTCTGCGAGATCCCGCAGTAGGGGGATTCGGTGGGGGACGCAGGAAATAAAAAACCTGTAGAGGGCAGTCATGTTTCAAGTAGGGCATACTACGACAATGTGTGCTCGACTTTATGCTTTAAGCATACTATATGATATTGAAGTAACATGACAGGGATTCTCGGTGCTTTGGCAGTACTTTGATGTCACATGCAAGCTTTTTGACAAACATTTGGTTGGCGAAGTTTTCTTTTGCCAGTTACATAAACAGTCAAATATTCTTCATAAAAATCTGACTTTAACGCGGATCATTCGTCTTATTTTTTTGTGTACACTTACAGTAGAAGAGACGTGATGATAACGGAGTCTTATAACAAAATAATTCGCGAAGACCTTTGAAGAAACCGAGAGCATTTGCGCAATATCATTAACTAGTTTATCTAATTGTACATTTAGTTCATTTTTGCATCTGAACGTTTTTAATAGCTTGAACATGTACAGTAATGCAGAAAAGCGCATTACAACCTTTTTATATTATCATGTTTTCCTTTACATGGTATGAAACTCGATATAAAGTGTGCAATGGTGTTGAATAAATTTGTATAATGTGTTATATTTTGTAGTAAGTAAATAAAATCATGTTGTAAGTGTAAATATTCAATTCGAGGAGTTTCTGAGGTGTTTGTCACCGGCAAAAGGCGCAGTTTCTCTGTTGCTGATTAAAACCTGTTGGCTATATGGGATTTTTTAAAATTAACATTTGTTCTACTTATTATTAATTTATTTTTTTGCCTACATTTACTCAAATAATATCAATGTAAAAAATAGTAAGTACATCATAGTTCAAGTTAGGCGTAAAACGTAAATTTTTTTAAGTTGATGTTAAATGCAAATAATATTAATTTGAAAAAAGCAATTATTACAGTTTCAAAAACTTAAATATATAATTCTGACCTGATCAAATATATTGATTAAAATAATCTGTAAATTAAATACTTATATTATTAAGGCGTATACATCAAATAAAATATGTACATTTTAAACAAAATATTTTCTAGTCATTTATTTGGGTTTGTCTAACTAAAAAAAAAACACATAACTGACATTAAAAAAATTTATTAAGTTAATTTAATCATTTATTTTAGATAGCCTACATTTACAAAGCCACTGAATCATTTTTACAGTGTATACATTATGATCTTACGGTATTATTAAATGCATATAAATAAAAATATGTAAAACTAAAGGAGATGTCATACACGGACTCCATGAAAGCATACGTTTCTTGTTCGGTCCACGTGGGGTTAAACGGTCACAAAGCCTATTCTCCATAAAAATCCGACTTAAATGCGCATCATTTGATTCATTTTTTCTGTGCAATTAGAAGAGACGTGATGTATAACGGAGTCTTGTAACAAACCTCTAATTCGCGTAGACCTTGAAGAGACCGAGAGCAAATTTGCGCAATATCATTAACTAATTTATCTAATTTTACATTTTTTGTGATTTGTGAATTCATGTTCTGCTTGCCCCAATTCCAAATATTCTGTTGTATTATTATTCCCATTTTTTGTTAAACCGAGTATAACTCCCAAGCTGAACACCTACAAAACTAACCGTTTTGTCCAGTCTTAACAGTGTATGATATTCAGCTCGTCTTAATTTAATTATTTTATTCCGCCGGATGGAAACAAATCCATAGGCTATCTGAATGAATGGGATTCAGGAATTAAGTACAATAGTCTATACGTGCGTTAGTGAGACCTGTCGGCAGATCACGTTTGCCAAAACATGAAAAGAAACGCGTTTTCAAAACATATTGCGAGCAAACACAGACGCCTTCATCCGGACGGGATTACATTTCTCAGATGACCTCTGAGTTCGGCGTAAAACAGTAGGTAAAATGCTCTGAAATTTACAGATTACAGAGGTCGTCAGAGAAAAACACAGACATGGCCGATTCAGACGGGATTAAAAACACAGTGGACCTCTGAGAAGCATGATTTTCTCAAAATGATTTTTGTCGAGGGTGCCCCGCAAGCACGAGTTTGAAGCCTATGAATGAAAACGTTATTATTCGCTTTGCGTCAAACCCTGTTGCTGAAGGAGACGGACCGAAGCTCCGGCAAGGTGTGTTGTGGACCCGAGGAGGCGGAGCTGCGCTCCGGTGCGCTCCGGCCCAATTTAACCTATTACTTCCACTAACTGAGGTATCCTCCCTCCTTTGCTGTCTGCCTGGTATGATTTTATTGGTCATCTAGGAATAATTTTCACTTTATCTTACTTAATGGGGCGCAGCGCAAACCCGTTGGCTTTTGACATCACACTACCGCGAGATCTATTCAAAAGCATACTGTAGGCCTACTGTCTCGCGGTGCTAAGACGTCACATGCCGTCCGATCGGGCTGCGTGGCGCCGCAAGTCGTCAAACGAGCGCTGAGCATTGAGTCAAATAAGACACGCGTCAGAAAATTACCGAGGTCCGGACGGCCATGCCCTTTTTTTGCCTCAAAATGCAGACAAATAATGTTTTTAGTAAGGCATGTTTGTTGAAACTAGTTATATTTCCTATTTAAACTAAGTCCTGGCTTAAGCTTATAAAGACCCCGCAAACACCCTGCTACAGCTCCTGAGGGGGTGCTCTCACTATTCACATGTAAATAAAATGGCTAGAAACTGGTTTTTCTGGTTCTCATTGCAGGACTGTGCGGGGGGGAGGGCATTCCGTTTCCATGTGGAGACATTTAACAAACACATTTGATATACACCAAGTTCCAGATTACAACAAACACCAAAAACACATCACGTTTGATAGCAGTGCATGTAGGCCCTACTTATTTGAGTATAATGATAGAGTGAGTATTATGTTGGACACTATTTTGGATATCAAATTGTCCTTTTCTCCAGACAAATAAAACACTGATGTGCATGTCTATAGATCTTATCTAAAGAGTCATTGCTATCATTTTCACTTTTGTGTTGGGTTAATTCTCTGACCAGACCTCTGTCATTTTCTTACGCTTGTCTTATAATTTGACTCAACGCTCAGCGCTTTTGTGGCTTCTTGCTGCGCCGCGCAGACCAATCGGCATGTGACGTCTATAAGCAGAGGTGGGACAAAGTCATTGTTATGCAAGTCACAAGTAAGTCTTTGCCCTCGAGTCCAGAGTCAAGTCGAGTCAAAAATGAGGCAAGTCCCAAGTCGAGTCAAAAGTCAAAGCCAACAAGTCTCAAGTCGAGTCCAAAGTCCTACCATTTTAGTTTCGAGTCATGTCAAGTCCTCTTACAACAGAAATAAAATGCATGCTGTGGACAGGTGGAGGGAGGCCCCTATACTGCATTGCATTTTCAAAAGATCAAATTGGCCATGATGCCACCATGGCTGAAAACTCGCTCCACTGTAGCACTAGAAGCAGGCACTGCCAAGGCTACTTGAAAGAGTGAAGGAAGAGTGCCCAGAACAAAATGGCATTCTGTCCTTCTGCCATGTCAATGTAGTGACTTAGCTGCAGTGGTATAGATCTCTTGGTGATGTCAAAGTACCGCGAGAGCGATTCCAGTTATCACGTGGATAAATCCGCTTTGAATCGCTCTCGCGGTACTTTGCTGTCACTCGCCTGTGGGTTTTTGTAGCGCCACACCACTCTGCTCCCCAGTCACTTTCGCGCCGCTATAGTGATTTCATATGCCGATCGGATTGCGCAGTTCGGCAGAAAGTCAAACACCCCAAATATATAGCCTAATATGTATATGCATATTTATATTTAATGCGCTGCTTTCTCTCCCTCCAGTAATTCACTTTCCGTTATTCAGCATGTTTATTAACAACATTCAACGCCACCCTTTAATTCTTGAAGATATGTTTTTAACTGTATAATGATTCCTGTGTTGCACTGGACTTCTGCTAAGCTTGAACTTGAAAACGCGATGCATCACGTGCGCGGTACAACGCTTCATCCACCCGTAGCGCGCGTGCACGGAGTTTAAATGTTCATATTTTGGCTTGAACATTTTATTGCATTCAGTCTTAAAGCCTAATAAACAGTACATGTTGAAGTCATTAAAGTTAAATAAATAACAAAAGAAGAGAAAGTGTGCAGCAGTGTGCCCAGGATGGTAAAATAATTATTACAATGTATTCCTAATGACCAACACAAGTCTTCCGCATACTGACATGGTTTGAAATCTATAGGTATTTGATTCTTTGGTTTTCTGATGTATTAAAATTCATATATGTAGAGCAGGGAAATAAGAAGCTTTTTTCCTGGGGTGCATGCCCTGGAAAATACTTATATGGACCTCGATATTTATAAAATCATGCAATGCGGCGTGTTTGTCTTTACAGTTATGAAATTTATTATTTTAAACACACATTTCACAAAGTATATATTGTAAGTGTAAATATTCATAAACTTAACACTTCGGAGGCGTTTTTCTAAAGAATAATGTTTAAACTTTATGGTGGTGGTTGAGAATAATTCCTCTTTCCATATGTAACGCATTTTAACGCAATATAAATGTATCATATTGTTATTCTTAATATATAAGAATACTAATATATTTTTTAAAACATTTATAACATATATTTATATATATTTATATATATAAAGATGCTTGGTACAATAGCTTTGCTTCATATAAGTTTCTGTAATAAATCATTAAATCAATCACAAAACGTGTTGACAGTGGCAAATAAAATGCTTGTTAATTTAAACAAGGCAGAAAGGTGTATAAAACAGCTTTAATTAACAATATCTGAATTGGCTCTTTTGTACACTTCTAATTTTCTCATGTCATAATTTATAATTATTAATTAGATTTAATATAAATAAGTTTTGAAAAGTGTTGAATGCGAACGTGTAAGATATCTGGAAGGTGATGCGGCGTGTTTGTCTCTACAGCCACATGTTATAAAATTGATTATTTTACACACATTTCACAAAGTACATATTGTAAATATTCATAAACTCAACATTTCGGAGGTGTTTTTCGTCCGCAAAAGGCACAGTTTCTCTGTTCGCGTCAATTATTTTGGTTTGACCAACTAAAAAAACACATAAGTGACATTAAGACATTTTATTAAGTTACTTTAATAAATTATTTTAGTGATATTCTATTTTACAATAATATTTTTTACAATTGTGAATTACGTAGAAACACTGACTGCATATGCGCAAGAAAGGTAGCCTATTATTAAAGATTTTATAAATATAAATATGTAAAAACGAAATAAAAAAGATATCATATGCCAACTGTACAGCCCGCATGGGTTTAAACGCATTTTTTCTAAAGAATAATTTGTAAACTTTATTGGTGGTGGTTGAGAAGAATTCCTCTTTCCATATGTGAAGCATTTTAGCGCAGTATAAATGTATCATATTGTTATTCTTAAAATATAAGAATACTACTATATTTTTTACAACATTTTTAACTTTAAAACATGTCTTTTTTATACCACATTAATTTCTTTAAAATATTGATACTTTTAGAAAAACTGACAATTATAAATATTATGAACAAACAATGAAACGGTGTCAAAATTCGACAACACAAATAATTAAGATATTCATTGTAAATAGAGTCGCGTTTATTAGGCTCACACTAAATTCTCTGTTGCACTTCCTATAAATTCGCATTGCACGTATCTTAATAGTTGTATGCGCTGTTATGCTGGCAAGAAGGGGTTGACATATCACTTTGCTGTTTTAATACAATAGCAATGTAAAATATACAGCAATGCCCTTATTAACTTCTGGAAACAACGCAATGCAATGTTTTTATGCACCACCTGGTGGATATTCTGTGAAGCGAAACACATTAAGGGAAAATGGAAAGTAGCCCCCCCGAAAGCACTTGCAGAATGCTGCGAGACTCTGCGAGACGAATTGGCGAACGCCGCGGGAGAAAACGCGCATTTTTAAAGGCCACATCTGTAAACGCCGTCCCCAATAATTAATATTACAGTAATACAAAATCATAATACAAACAACACAACCACAATACAACATCAAACAAAACAAATCAAACAATAAACAATCAGACAAAATTTATATACACTTGCAATGTCCAATAATAACAATACTCCTAATGATAAACGCGTTCTTCTTTATTATACCTTTTAAAAATCTTTTGTTTGTATTTATATTTAAACAAATTAATATTTGGACAACATTTCATCTCCATCTCCAAATTATTCCACTGTCGCACCCCATTAACTGTAAGGCTAAAACTTTTCAAGGTTGTACTATGTTTTTGCATCCTAAAATTAATTTCATCTCGTAATGCATAACCACCAGTGCGTTCTTGGAACCTTCTTTGTATTTGGCTTGGTAACAATTTGTGCCTTGCTTTATATAGCATCTGTACTGATTGAAACTCAACAATGTCATAAAACTTCATGATCTTAGATTTTAAAAATAATGAGTTTGTATGGTCTAAGAACCCAACTGTGTGAATCAATCGGATAACTCTTTTTTGCAACATTACAATTGGTTTTAATGTACTTTTATAAGTACTACCCCATACCACAGAGCAGTAATGTAAATAAGGCAAAATCAGAGAACAATATAAAGTATACAAAGCTTTGGTGTTTAAAATATGCTTTACTTTTGCAATTACTGAAATGCTTCTTGATATTTTAGTACTTAAATATTTAATATGAGAGTTCCAAGTAATTCTATCATCTATAATGACTCCAAGGAATTTAATTTCATGCACCCGCTCTATAACAACGTCCTCTATCTAAATTACTTCCAGAGCATTAGAATTACCAGGTCCGAATATCATCATTTTGCTTTTTCCCAGATTTAATGATAATTTATTTTCTTTGAACCACTTATTAACACATTTGAGTTCCAAAGTAACTATTTGACACAGTTGATTTAAATCGTTTCCAGATGCAAAAATATTTGTATCATCTGCAAACAAAACAAATCTAAGTATTTGAGATGTTTTGCAAATATCATTTATATACATATTTAAAAATTTTGGGCCCAGTATTGAACCTTGAGGCAAACCACACACGATTTCTTGATAACTTCATTGATAATCCCCTCTTTTCACATATGTGACCCGTCACGGAAACCAGGGACACAAGTCGGCAGCACAAGTTTCGAGAAAATGAGAAACAAAGTTTTTTTTTCAAAATTTGTGATTTTCGTTTATTGCAGAATCTGTTAGTTGAGATCACGAAGAAGCCTCTCCATGTTTGAGATAGCAGTTTTTGTATATTTAAAAGCGTACATTTTGCGTTTGAAATAGGCTTGTTTTTCCGGAGATTCTAGCGTGCAGCGGGGGGCGTCATTGTCTGTGTGTATATTTACATACTGTATAAGCTTGTGTTTTCGCCTCCGCCCCCAAAGGGAACAGCGTGACTACTGAATAAGGATAGTTCGCCCAAAACTGAAAATAATGTCATTAATGACTTACCCGTATGGCGTTCTAAACTCGGAAGACCTCCGTTCATCTTCGGAACACAGTTTAAGATGTTTTATCGTTAGATTTAGTCCGAGAGCTTTCTATCCCCTTCATTGAAAATCTATGTATGGTTTCCATGTCCAGAAAGGTAATAAAACATCATCAAAGTAGTCCATGTGACATCAGTGGGTCAGTAAGATTGTGTTGATGCATCGAAAATACAGTTTGGCCAAAAATAGCAGAATTACGACTTTATTCAGCATTGTCTTCTCTTCCGGCTCGAGCGTGAAGTCACGTGACTGTAGTGACGCGGCTGCCGTGTTCCTCAGACATGTTTGCTTAGTTTTTTTTTTTTCAAACTTATAGCCTGCGTCTCCCCAGACTGTAAAGCTCGGGCGCACAAAACAAAAGAAAAATAAAAGAAGCTGGGGCGGAACAAATAACAGTCAGCCGCATCGTACGTCAGCCGCGTCACTGACTTTATGCGGCGCCGCAGTCGGATGACGTCAAAGTACCGCGAGAGCTCTTCAAGAAATCTTACGGAGTAGTATTAATTTCGACTCGCTCTCGCGGTACTTTGACGTCATCTCTATGTCAGTTCTTGCAGCGCAGCATGAGTCCAAACACACAGAAGTTACACAGATATCGTTGTATTCTTCATATAATTGGCTACATGTTTTGTCTATCAATATTTTCCATGAAGTCATTGGCTGATGGAGGAACGAGCGAGCCATTGGTAACATCTCTAAAGGATGTCACGTTTTCGACAGCGCTGTTTGGATGATCTATTATACTACTTCCCTATTTTAAATACAAACTTTGAAGGCGGGTTCATGTGTTTAACGGAGTGTAAGCTCATATACCCTTACATGTTACGATTTAAATAGTCTTCAGATTGTATATTATATTGTATTACCAGACATTCATGCGAAATCTGATGTAAACAATCTATATTTCACGGATTATACGCATTTGTGGACAAAAATGGTCATTGGATAATCTGAAACAGATTTGACTTGTGATCCCCACAAAGGTAAAAAGAGTCATGTTTATTTTTGCATGTTGTCATTTGGTCATAAAATACTACATATGATGCTAGAACATCTCAAAACGGCTTTACAGGGGGTATGGCTTAGCTAAATGAGATGTAAATGAGCCCTATTGTCTCCCCCAGCTGGAAAGAAGAGTCCCTTTCGTCTCGATTTTCTCGGTTTGAGTATTTCTGAGTTCCTATATTCAAATGGCCACAACTTCTCCAAATCTTATCAGATTTCCATGTGTTACACATCGTTGGAAAGCTTAGAAACTGCACTTTCAGAATCTGTGAATAACTCAAAATGCCCAGATCCGACTTGTGTCCCTACTTTCCGTGACTGGTCACATATTGTTTTCTATTTTCCAAATAACTGATCATCCACTGTAATGCGACTCCTCTAATTCCATAATGTTCTAACTTATGAATTAAAATATCGTAATTTATTGTGTCAAATGCCTTATTTAGATCAATAAATAATCCTATTGCATATTTCTTGTTATCTACAACATTAGTTATTTCATCAATTGTATCAAGGAGTGCATGCGAAGTTGAACAATTATTCCTAAAACCAAACTGGTTATCTGAGAGTAATTTATTTATTTCAATAAAACTACTAAGTCTAGAACTAGAAATGCAATTCCCAAGGAATTACCAGTGCATGAAAATGCAACAAGTTGATTGACAGAAATGTAAATGAAATTTAGTCTAGTATAGTAGTTTACCTGGCTGTTGACATGTTTTAGTGTGAAGTTAGCATGATTTAAAAAAGTTATCATGATGAAATATGATGTTAGCATGATTAGCATGATTCAGCATGACGTTAGCATGATTAGCATGAAGCTAGCATGATTAGCATGAAGCTAGCATGATGTTAGCATGATTAGCATGAAGCTAGCATGATTAGCATGAAGCTAGCATGATCTAAACATGATTAACATGATGCTAGCATGATTAGCATGAAGCTAGCATGACGTTAGCATGATTAGCATGAAGCTAGCATGATTAGCATGAAGCTAGCATGATGTTAGCATGATTAACATGATGCTAGCATGATTAGCATGATGCTAGCATGATTAGCATTAAGTTAGCATGATGTTAGCATGAAGCTAGCATGATGCTAGCATGATTAACATGATGCTAGCATGATTAGCATGATGCTAGCATGATTAGCATGAAGTTAGCATGATGTTAGCATGATTAGCATGAAGCTAGCATAATGTTAGCATGAAGCTAGCATGATGCCAGCATGATTAACATGATGCTAGCATGATTAGCATGAAGTTAGCATTATTAACATGAAGCTAGCATGAAGCTAGCATGATTAGCATGAAGCTAGCATGATCTAAACATGATTAACATGAAGCTATCATGATGCTAGCATGATTAGCATGATGCTAACATGATTAGCATGAAGTTAGCATGATGTTAGCATGATTAGCATGAAGCTAACATAATGTTAGCATGAAGCTAGCATGATGCTAGCATGATTAACATGATGCTAGAATGATTAGGGTGATGCTAGCATGATTAACATGAAGCTAACATGATGTTAGCATGATTAGCATGAAGTTAGCATGATGTTAGCATGATTAGCATGAAGTTAGCATGATGTTAGCATGATTAGCATGAAGTTAGCATGATGCTAGCATGATTAGCATGAAGTTAGCATGATGTTAGCATGATTAGCATGAAGCTAGCATAATGTTAGCATGATGCTAGCATGATTAACATGATGCTAGCATGATTAGCATGATGCTAGCATGATTAGCATGAAGCTAGCATGATGCTAGCATGATTAACATTATGCTAGCATGATTAGCATGAAGCTAGCATAATGTTAGCATGATTAGCATGAAGTTAGCATGATGTTAGCATGATTAACATGAAGTTAGCATGATGCTAGCATGATTAGCATGAAGTTAGCATGATGTTAGCATGATTAGCATGAAGCTAGCATAATGTTAGCATGATGCTAGCATGATTAACATGATGCTAGCATGATTAGCATGATGCTAGCATGATTAGCATGAAGCTAGCATGATGCTAGCATGATTAACATTATGCTAGCATGATTAGCATGAAGCTAGCATAATGTTAGCATGAAGCTAGCATGATGCTAGCATGATTAACATGATGCTAGAATGATTAGGGTGATGCTAGCATGATTAACATGAAGCTAGCATGATGTTAGCATGATTAGCATGAAGTTAGCATGATGTTAGCATGATTAGCATGAAGTTAGCATGATGTTAGCATGATTAGCATGAAGTTAGCATGATGCTAGCATGATTAGCATGAAGTTAGCATGATGTTAGCATGATTAGCATGAAGCTAGCATACTGTTAGCATGAAGCTAGCATAATGTTAGCATGAAGCTAGTATGATGCTAGCATGATTAACATGATGCTAGCATGATTAGCATGAAGTTAGCATTATTAACATGAAGCTAGCATGAAGCTAGCATGATTAGCATGAAGCTAGCATGATCTAAGCATGATTAACATGAAGCTATCATGATGCTAGCATGATTAGCATGATGCTAGCATGATTAGCATGAAGTTAGCATGATGTTAGCATGATTAGCATGAAGCTAGCATAATGTTAGCATGAAGCTAGCATGATGCTAGCATGATTAACATGATGCTAGAATGATTAGGGTGATGCTAACATGATTAACATGAAGCTAGCATGATGTTAGCATGATTAGCATGAAGCTAGCATGATTAGCATGAAGCTAGCATGATGCTAGTATAATTAGCATGAAGCTAGCATGATGTTAGCATGATTGCCATGAAGTTAGCATGAAATTAGCATGATCCTAGCATTATTAGCATGATGCTAACATGATTAACATGATGCTAGCATGATTATCATGAAGCTAGCATGATTTAGCGTGAAGCTAACAAGAATAACATGAATCTAGCATGAAGCTATCATGATGTTAGCATGATCAGCATGAAGCTAGCATGAAGCTAGCATGATGTTAGCATGATTAGCATGAAGCTAGCATGATATTAGCATGATTAGTATGAAGCTAACATGATGCTAGCATGATTACCATGAAGCTAGCATGATGCTAGCATGATTAGGATGATGCTAGCATGATTAGCATGAAGCTAGCATGATTAGCATGAAGCTAACATGATGTTAGCATGATTAGCATGAAGCTAACACGATCTAAGCATGATTAACATGAAGCTAGCATGATGCTAGCATGATTAGCATAATGCTAGCATGATAAACATGAAGCTAACATAATGTTAGCATGATTAGCATGAAGCTAGCATGATTAGCATGAAGCTAGCATGATGCTAACATGATTAGCATGAAGCTAGCATAATGTTAGCATGAAGCTAGCATGATGCTAACATAATTAGCATAAAGATAGCATGATTAGCATGAAGCTAGCATATTAGCATGAAGCTACCATGATGCTAGCATGATTAGCATGAAGCTACCATGATGCTAGCATGATTAGCATGAAGCTACCATGATGTTAACATGATTAGCATGAAGCTACCATGATGTTAGCATGATTAGCATTAAGCTACCATGATGCTAGCATGATTAGCATGATGCTAGCATGATTAGCATGATGCTAGCATGATTAGCATGAAGCTAGCATGATTAGCATAATGTTAGCATGATAAGCATGAAGTTAACATGATGTTAGCATGATTAGCATGAAGCTAGCATGATGCTAACATGATAAGCATGATGCTAGCATGATGTTAGCATGATTAGCATGAAGCTAGCATGATTGGCATTAAGCTAGCATGATGCTAGCATGATTAGCATGAAGCTACCATGATGCTAACATGATTAGCATGAAGCTAACATGATGTTAGCATGATTAGCATGAAGCTAGCATGATGTTAGCATGATTAGCATGAAGTTAACATGATGCTAACATAATTAGCATAAAGCTAGCATAATTAACATGAAGCTAACATGATGTTAACATGATTAGCATGATGTTAGCATGATGCTAACATGATTAGCATGAAGCTAACATGATGCTAGCATGATAAGCATGAAGCTAGCATGATGTTAGCATGATTAGCATGAAGCTAACATGATGCTACCATGATTAGCATGAAGCTAGCATGACGCTAGCATGATTAGCATGAAGGTAGCATGATGCTAGCATGATTAGCATGAAGCTAGCATGATGCTAGCATGGTTAGCATGAAGCTAGCATAATGTTAGCATGAAGCTAGCATGATGCTAACATAATTAACATGAAGCTAGCATAATGTTAGCATGAAGCTAGCATGATGCTAACATAATTAGCATAAAGCTAACATGATTGGCATGAAGCTAGCATGATGCTAGCATGATTAGCATGAAGCTACCATGATGTTAGCATGATTAGCATGAAGCTAACATGATGTTAGCATGATTAGCATGAAGCTAACATGATGTTAGCATGATTAGCATGAAGCTAACATGATGCTAACATAATTAGCATAAAGCTAGCATGATTAGCATGAAGCTAGCATGATGTTAACATGATTAGCATGATGTTAGCATGATGCTAACATGATTATCATGAAGCTAACATGATGTTACCATGATTAGCATGAAGCTAGCATGACGCTAGCATGATTAGCATGAAGCTAGCATGATGCTAACATGATTAACGTGAAGCTAGCATGATTATCATGAAGCTAGCATGATGCTAGCATGATTAGCATGAAGCTAACATGATGCTAGCATGATTAGCATGATGTTAGCATGATTAGCATGAAGCTAGCATGATTAACATGAAGCTAGCATGAAGCTAGCATGATTAACATGAATCTAGCATGATGCTAGTATGATTACCATGAAGCTAGCATGATTTAGCGTGAAGCAAACAAGATTTAACATGAAATTAGCATGATCCTAGCATTATTAACATGATGTTAACATGATTAACATGATGCTAGCATGATTAGCATGAAGCTAGCATGATTTAGCGTGAAGCTAACAAGATTTAACATGAAGTAAGCATGATTTAGCATTAAGTTAGCAAGATTTATTATGAAATTAGCATAAAGCTAGCATGAAACTAGCACGAAGCTAGTATGACTTAGCATGAAGCTAACATTACCCAAAGACCCAACCCCCATGTCTCTATGATGTTCAGATCCAGAGATATAAGGCTTTGTTTGTTATGTTGCTAGGCTGCTCATATTTGGTTGCTAGGGGCGTGGCTTAATACCTCAATAAGGATGGTGAGAGACTGATTGGATGCCTGAGTAAAATGAGCCCACCCCCATGTCTCTATGACACTGTGCTGCAAAGATATCCATCTGAGCATTTTATAATGGCAGTCTATGGGAAATGTTGCTAGGGTGCCCAAAATGGTTGCTAGGGGCGTGGCTTAATAGCTCAATAAGGATCCTAAGGGACTGATTGGATGCCTGAGTAAAATGAGCCCACCCCCATGTCTCTAGGACACTGCGTTGCAAAGATATCCCATCTGGGACATTTTTGTTTCCTTATATGGGCATGATTCCTGCCCCATTATAAGTCTATGGGGAAATTTGGGGGCCTCTTACACCCCAGGGGTACAACTTACACCCCATTGTGAGGTATGTTCTTACAGAGCCTGCCAGCCTCTTCAAATGTGGCAAGTCACAAGTTTCTGTGAAATCATAGGTCTGAGCTACGACTTGTCAAAGTTTGTCGCAATGTTAAGTCTTTGGGATTTTTCGGCTGCTTTTTCGCCCCTGGGGCGAAGACCGTACCCCCGATCGCTTATAAAAGTCATATCACACTATTCCTGGATAGTCCGCACGTTTGAGAGTTTGAATGAAGTTTCTGGGCCCTATCTTGCACCCAGCGCAATTGACTTTGTCAGTGACGCATGTATCATTCGTATTTTGCTCCGGCGCACAGCGGGTTTTTCTCTCAACAGACGCATGTCAGCAAACTAGGGAATGAACTTGCGCTCCCTGGGCGGTTCAGCTCAAAAAAAGAGGCGTGTTCCAGCGCAAACCATCCCTGATGCTATTTTGCAGTTTCAAAAAACAGTTGCGCCACTGACCAGAAAAAAAAGTTTAAAGTCAGTTGCGCGTTGTTCTTATGTTATTTTTGTCACAGTTTACAAATGCATTGTTTCCTCCTTGTCTAGTGTTTTTGTTGTGACATTAGCGTGTGTGTTTGTGTGTGTCTGTGGCAGCCACGTTGTCATCAGCTTACCAGCCACAGCTGATTCCACTCATCATCACCACCTGCAGCCCATCATCTCTCCCTTTATAAGCTCACTCATTTCTCATCTCCATTGTCAGGGAGTTCAGTTCACGGAAGGCGGTTGGCAACACTGGGTTGTGACTGAAGCTAGGATGGAAGGAAGTGGAGGGTCAAGTGATCTAGATATGGAGGAAGAGGTTGATGGCGGGAAAAATGAAGTAAACAAAAATAGTAAGTGGAAAGTAGTGGAAAAGAGGAAAAGGAGGAAAGATTGGAGCCAAACGTCAGGTACTGAAAGCGAGGGAGGAGATAATCAAAGTAAAAGAGGTAAGGAGGAATACAAGGTTATGGTGAAGTTTATGTCTGAGGCAGTAAATCAAATTAATCCATTGAAACTTACTAAGGCACTGAAAGAAACGATCGGTGTAATTGAAGGTGCTAAAATTTTGCGAGATGGAAAAATGATAGTGTTTTGTAAAGATAGTAAACAACAGAAAGCTGCTGCAGGGATTAAAACCCTTGATGGGCAAAAAGTGACGTGCAGTGTTATGGAAGGGAAAAAATGGACCCGAGGAGTAATCTAGGGTATTCCCACCGATATTTCAGTGGATGTAATAAAGAGAAACATCTCAGGAGCAACGGAATTAGAAGCTAGGAGGTTGAAATACACTCGGAATAAAGAGAGACTGGATAGCCTTTCGGTAATGCTAAGATTCGATGAGGAGAAAATGCCAAGTAGAGTATTCATTGGAGCAATGAGTTATGTGGTAAGACCGTATATTCCTCCTCCGTTGAGATGTTTTAAGTGCCAAAAGTTTGGGCATGTAGCAGCGGTGTGTCGAGGTAAGCAACGTTGTGCGAGATGTGGGGGGGAACATGAATATGGGGAATGTGAAGACGGTGTAAAACCTAAATGCTGTAACTGTGGGGGAGATCACAGTGCAGGATATGGAGGATGTCAAGTGAGAAAAAGTGCTGCGATGATACAGAATGTCAAGGTATCAGAAGGAGTATCATATGCAGAGGCTATTAAACGAGTTAAGGAAACAGAAAAAGCAACAGAAAAGATAGCAGTTCTGCCAAAGATAAGGAAAGAGAGTTCAAAAGTGGAAAAGCAAAAGGAATGTGTGTTAATTGAAGACAGGCTGGCATTTTTAACTTTCATTGCTGAAGTGGTAAATTGTTCAGCTCAGACAGTAAGTAGGACTGAAAGAATTAAAATAATAATTAGAGCAGAAGACAAGTATCTAAGTATTGTTGGGTTACGGTAGAACAGGTAAATGAGAAATTAAGTGTGCGTGCTACTAATACACAGACAGAGCGTGGAGGGCCTTAATGGTAGTGACTGTCTTGCAGTGGAATGCAAGTCTTAAATCTAATGGACAGGAGTTTAAAAAACATGTTGATGATTTTAATGTAAAATCTCATATAATATGTGTACAGGAGACATGGTTAAAGCCTAACTTGAGTTTTGTGGTTCAGGGATATTCAATAGTGCGTAAAGATAGAAATAAAGGAACTGGTGGAGGTGTGATAACTTTTATAAAGCAAGGTGTGGCCTTTAGGGAGGTAAATGTTATTGAAGAACTGGAGGCAGTGGTGGTAGAAGTGAAAGCTGGAAATCAAAATATTAGGATAATTAATTTTTATAATCCATGTAAGAGTCTAAATAAAGAGTTGTATAAAGATGTAGGAGGTGATGGGAATTGTAAGATAGTTTGGTGCGGTGACTTTAATGCACATAGTACCTTATGGGGAAGCACAAATAATGATCCAAACGGGAATGTGGTAGAAGAAATTTTAGATGAAAATGATCTTGTATGTCTGAATGATGGCAGCGTTACAAGGATGGATGTAGTCAGAGGAAGGCATTCGGTATTAGACTTAACAATTGTATCTAGTGGTTTAGCAAGGAAATGTAAATGGGAAGTATGTGATCAGAATAGTATGGGTAGTGATCATTATCCTATTAAATGTAGTATTGGGATGGAAGTAGATGAGTGTCATGAGGAGTACATTCAAAGGTGGAGATTTAAAAAAGCTAACTGGGAAGAGTTCAAAGAAATATGTGAAAGTAAAATGGCAGGTATGAAAGTAAATTTAGGAGACATAGAGGATATGAATAATAAAATAAATAATATTCTGTGTGATACAGCTAATGAGGCTATAGGAAAAAATAAAGGTATTAGGGTTAAAAAGGCAGTACCTTGGTGGACAGATGAATGTAGTGAAGTAATTACAATTCGTAACAAAGCGTTAAGAAAAGTGAAAAAAACATATTTATTTGATGACTTAATAGCATATAAGAGAGCACTGGCAGATGTAAGAAGAGTAATAAGGGTGAATAAAAGGAGGTATTGGAGGACTTTTTGTGATGAAATAGGTGAGAGTACAGATATCAGTGAAATGTGGAATATGATAAGAAAGATGGGAGGGATCCAAATGCATAAAGGTGTCCCAGTGTTAATCAAAGATGATAAATATATTACATCTAATGAAGAAAAGGCAGAGGAATTAGTAGAAGCTTTTGTCAAGGTTCACAGTGATAGTAACATATCAGATGATATGAGAATGTATAGAGAGCAAATCATGAGTGAAAATCCCAATGCCTGATGGTGATGTAATGGACGGAGGGTTTACCTTATATGAGTTAAAACAGGTACTACAAGGGGTCAGGCATACATCCCCAGGGAAGGACGATATATGTTATGAAATGATAAAACATCTTTCAGATGTGTCCCTGAATTTTATTTTACAACTGTTCAATAAGATATGGGAAATGGGTAAACTTCCCTCTTCATGGAAACATGGTGTAATAATTCCAATTGCAAAACCTGGGAAGAATCATTCGTTAGCATCTAGTTATAGACCCATTGCTTTGACATCAAATATGTGTAAGTTAATGGAAAGAATGGTAATAGGCAGATTAAATCATGTTATAGAAAAGAGAAATCTTCTGTGCCCACATCAGAGTGGATTTAGAAAAGGACGTAGTACTATGGATTCACTCATATGTTTGGAATCTGAAATCAGAAAGGCAATGGTAAATAAAGAAGTATTAATTGGAGTATTTTTTGATGTTGAAAAGGCTTACGACATGTTATGGAGAGAGGGACTTTTAATTAAATTAGAAAAGATGGGCATTAAAGGAAAAATATATAATTGGATAATGGATTTTCTGCTAAATAGGACCATTCAAGTAAGGGTTGGGACAAGTTACTCTAGGATTGTGTCAATTGATAATGGCACACCACAAGGAAGTGTGTGTAGTCCAGTATTGTTCAATATCATTATTAATTATATCTTTTCCAAAGTTGGACAGGGTATTGGAAAATCTCTGTATGCAGATGACGGTGCATTGTGGAAACGGGGTAGAAATGTGGCATATGTGGAAAGATGTATGCAGCAAGCCATCATAGAAGTGGAAAAATGGGCTAATAGCTGGAGCTTTGTTGAAAAAACAAAAGTAATATGTTTTTCTAAGAAAAAGAAATTACCAAGCACTAAACTTAAGTTGTATGATAAGGTATTAGAACAGGTCTTAGAAATTAGGTTCCTTGGGATATGGATGGATTCTAGACTTACTTTTGCATTACACATCAAGAAAGTAGTGGAAAAATGTAAAAAGGGAGTTAATGTTCTCAGGTGTCTTGCAGGAGTAGACTGGGGGGCAACTCGATATTCTTTAAAGAGAATTTACTGTGCAGTGATAAGGCCAATTATTGATTATGGTGGCATAGTATACAGTTCAGCAGCGCCTTCCATGCTAAAGAAAGTAAATGGAGTACAATCCCAGGCACTGAGAATAGCATGTGGGGCATTTAGAACATCTCCAATTTCTGCTCTGCAGGTTGAAATGGCAGAAATGCCATTAGAAATTAGGAAAATTAAGCTGGAAATGGCATATTGGTGCTCCGTAAAGGGACATACAGATGCTCATCCAGTAAAAGATGTATTAAAAGAATGTTGGGAGCATGAGTATTCAAGTTTAAATAGTTTTGGATGGAGGGCTGATCAAGTTGCAAAAGATATTGGAATAGATGGTATAGTGATGAGTAATACAGTAAGTCTACCAATTTTACCCCCTTGGCTGTACAGAATGCCGTTAGTGGATCTACAATTAAACATTATAAAGAATGAAAAGGATAGGTATTTACCTATGGATATAACAGTGGCAAATTATTTGAATCAAAACTATAACAATAGTGTTCAGATATTCACAGATGGGTCTAAAATCCTCAATCTGGGTATACAGCAGCAGCAATATATATACCTCATATTGATCTGAGTACTGTTAAAAGGCTGTCAAATGACATATCAGTATTTACAACAGAACTCATGGCAATATTCATAGCAATTTTATGGGTGGAAGACTCTAACGTTAGGATACAGTTATATGCTCTGATTCATTCTCAGCTTTGTGCAGCTTGAAAAGTGGAAAGTCAGATACAAGACAAGATATCTTACATGACATATTACACATTTTGTACAGGATAAATCCAATAGACAAAAATATAACTTTTCTATGGGTACCAGCTCATGTTGGAGTTGAGGGAAATGAGATGGTGGATAAACTGGCAAAGACTGGATTAAATAAGGATGAAGTTGACATAAAGATTCCATTAAGCAAAGCTGAAGCTAAGTGTATTATAAGAAAATCTGTTATAAATATCTGGCAAGAAAACTGGAATAAGGAATTAAAAGGGAGACACTTATATAATATTCAGGATACAGTTGGGAATGATAGGAGAAAATATGGATCCAGAAGAGAGGATACAATTATCTCGAGGCTACGCATTGGGCACACCAGGTTAAATTATTATTTACACATGTTAGGGAAAAGTGAGACAGATGGGTGCATCCACTGTGGAGTGGCAGAAACAGTGGAGCATGTGCTTGTTCACTGTCAATGGTATAATAATGAACGAGTTCAACTTGTAGATGGACTAAAGAAACTGAAAGTACAGTTGACAATAAAAGATTTATTTCAGAGTGCACAGGTACAATCAAAAGTGTACCCTATATTATTTAAATATTTGAGAGATACACGGTTAATACACAGGATTTAAGGTGTTACAAAAAGAAGTGTTTAGTATTATTTAATATTATTTGTTTAATTTATATAAGTGGTATCATTATTATTATTATTTCTTTTTAAAAGGTTTTTTTTTTAATATATATATATATATATATATATATATATATATATATATATATATTAGGGCTGGGCTATTCGATAACGATAATTTTACCGATATAAACTTTTTCGATAAAACGGTAAGGACAGTTCGATAAGTGATCGATAATGTTTAAGCACTGTGCGTAATGTTGCGCGAGCACTTCCGGATGCGGCACGCGCTCTTGGTTTACAATCACAGTGACAGTCAGACTTGAAGGAGTGGAAGATGAGGCAAGTTATTTATTTATTAGTAGAGACCTATGATTTTCGCGATGCGGATAACGCGGACGGAATCACAGAATCCAAATGCGCGGAAACATTTTCTTGTGTGTAATGTTGGACGCGCAAACAGGGTTCGTCAAACACAGCAGACACAGGTGCGTGCAGTATACTTTACTTTCATTCAGCGTCCGCCTTGCGCACGCACACGTCCGCCCAGCTTTAAAAGTATATTTACAGGACATTCACAAATTCAGGAAACTGAGGAAAAGCAGCAGATCCACCACTGCAGTGAATATAGTGTTTGGGTATGTGCGCTCCCACAGCAAAGTGACACCCTTGACATCCATTTATCAGCGTGTATAGCTCGTATATGTATAACACACGCGTGATCACTGAACTAAGTTTTCTTTCTTGTTTAAGTGAACATAAACAGCTGTTACTCAGTATATTGAAACTTAAAGCAGTCTGTCTTGGGTCTTAAAGGGACAGTAGTCTGCTGCTTTTGTGTCAGAAATGTGTTGATTTCATAACAAATAGATTTACATTTAATACAGATGCATTAAAACAAGATTTTAGTTTTTGTATTTGTCATGTTCTAAATAAAAAGTAGTTTAAAACCATTATTAACTGTCTGGTTTTTACAATTTTCATTCAGGAGCAAAAATCTGCCTTTAAATTTGACAGGAGTAAAGATTTGTTATTTATCATGATAATTATCGATATCGACTGATATGGAAAACATTTTCTCGATAATTTTTTGAGTCATATCGCCCAGCCCTAATAAATATATATATATATATATATTAGTAGTTTATCCATTCCATCATCCTAGGTATTCACACTCCATCCCAGTAGGTGGCGGAAATGCACCAATAAGCTGGTTTGCCAACCGCCAATAAACTATAAAGAAGAAGAAGAAGAAGAATCTCCATTCGCCCTGTCCCAAATGGCACACTCCGGACTTGTGGTCCTCCTCAGAGTCCACACTTTGATGACATCACGTAGTCCAGACTTTAGGGACCCTTGCTGCGAGTCCACGTGGGTGCACCGGAGTCGTATTTTGGGACAGACTCGAGCATCACACCGGAACTAGGTAGAGAAGTTGCCCGTCAGTGTGAACTCCTCCCTTCCGTCGTCTGATTGCCCTTTCGCAAGGACTTCTGGGTTGGCAAAGTGCGCGAAGCCTGCTGCAGTGCGGGCTTCGCTGAAGACCGCATCAAGGGGGCAAAGGAGGCGCTGATGAGCACACTTCAAAGCGTAAAAATGACAGATGGGACACCCTACGGACTCGTAGACTAAGCGAGAACGCGCAATTTAAGGCCACGAGACCGAAAGTCCACATGAAGTGCGCCATTTGGGACAGGGCCATTGTCAGATCGTTGTGTTGGTGTCTCCGTGCGTGACCAGAGGCTGTGTTTCCTGTTCGGTGTGTTGGAGTCCTGTGTTTCATGTGTGGATTACTGTCCTGTGGAATTCTCACCGTCTGGCTGTTCACCTCTTCACCACTGGCCATTGAAGCCCCTGCACCATCAGCCTGCTTTTGACTCTTGTACCATTTATCTGTCTCAGTGTTTAATAAATCTTCATCATTACTTGCATTTTGCTTCCGCTTGTGTTTTCATGACAATTTTAAGGGCGCATGCTTGACCATTATGTATAGTGTGCACAACGCGCATACACTTTGCATCTAATCTACAAAGATGCAACAGTTATTTTTGCAAATCATAAATTGTTAAACTAAAAAATATTAATACACGAGATAAGGGGAATCATAGTGGTGAGCATTGTGGTGATAGTTTTTATTTATTGTGTGGCTGCATTAAAAAATTCTCATGCAAATAACGATTAAAATATTTTCATTAGTTTGTTGTGTGGCTGTATTACGTTTATTTTATGTAAATAATAATTAAAATGTTTTCATAAGAAACCTTAATGTATATGAACTTGATTTGTAAGAGTAATCTGGGGTTGGACCTTGCTTGCGTTTCTTGGGTCCGATTTCAAAGCCCCCAAACCCTTTCAGCGGTGAGGGTGGACGCAGCGATGTCCTCTGCTGGCGTCAGGTCCTGAGGCAGATCCCCCTCCGTTACACGGTGTGCTCCAAATTTATGCTGGCAAGCTTTGGATTCCCCCGTCTCCTGACATCATTGTAGCGCTTGGCGCAACGATATGCCAGCTGATGAGACTGTGGCTATTTCCTCTCACGCCTGTTTAACCAAGCTGATTTGGGCGGGTTTCTCGTATCCCCATACAAAATAACTTCTCTGTCTTTGACTGCTCTTACAAGAACGTAGGTCTCCTCGGCTGTGAACCGCTCCTGGCGTGCGCCTGGTAAATCCGTCATAATAATAGCAACCCGCCATGGAATTTGCGCCCTTGCGTTTAAAGGGAATGTTGGATAGCGTTCTGATTGGTTTATTTGACGTTACGCCCAAACCACACCTATGAATAATGAACCTACTTCAGACCAACCCCTTATTGATTTGCGTACTCAATCACATAAAGCAAGATATTGATTTACAATTTCTAAGACACTTTTGCTTGGGAAAGGCTGTATGCGTGGAGGCGGGAAAGCTCCTGAATAATCAGTGATTGACAGCTGAGAGACAAAAGAGTTGGATAATGAGCCACATAATGAGCCTTGTGGGGATGTTCAACAGGAATGTAACTTTCTCTGTAGTAAAACCATGACAAGGTTTACTTTTCAATATAATGTAAATACACACACACACATTATATATATTTATATATATTTCTATTGAAATATTTTCTATTAGTTTCACAAGTATAAGTTACCTTTTAAAAACCATAGTAGCCTTATCATGGTAAAGATACTGTTTGGCCATCCTAAAATGAACACACTTCAACACAGGGTAAGTGTTTGGTTGGCCAGCAAGAGGTTTACTTTTGTGCAGTAAAAAGCTCAAAAGAACAACTGCCTATCGTTGTCTGGACTCTTATTTGTGTTTTTGTAATCATTATAGTAGAAACACAACAAGGGACACGCGTGGTAAACTTATCAATGTTTGTTTACAGCCGCCGCCATTACCTCACGTGTTGATCATGAAAGCAGTGAATGTATGCTCACGCGAGTGATCCTGTGTTTAATAAACTTGCTGTGCGGAGATATGCGCTTAGACGCAACTAAAAAAGGATTGTACTGTTTGCAATCGCGTATTTTATAAGAATGCCAAAAAGCGCGTCGAGTTTCCTGACTCGCGTGTTTGTGTATGAGCGTTCCAATCGCGTGAACTGTTTGACGGAAGAACAAATAAAACACTCGCGTCTGGAGATACTGACACACATACGCAAGGAAATAAGGATTTAGATGTCATGTTTGGTGCAATCGGATGGAACAACAAGGAATGGAGAGACTGGATTGTGGATTGCATATCCATTGACTGCAGGAGGCATGAGTCATGCATATGGATGTTTCTGCTCATTCACTTCAATGGCCCGGGGGTGTGGCGACCTGATCTCATTACAGATAATGAGGTAACTGGCGAAATACGGTACTTCTCCTCCTTCTCATACAGTTTACACCGAATGACAATATCTGTTTTCAATATCACTTACATCATTTAAAAGGAGACATTCCAAGCATTATGTAGACATTTATCTTTTGTTTCTACGACAAGTATTCGTTAAGTTACAGTTTATTTTTCTGACGCGTTTCTGAAAGGACTTCACTGAGGGAGAGAGATCAAAATGCGCATCATGTTTATTTTCTTAATTTTGCGAAAAGCACAACATTCTGTTTTTATTGGGAGTGGACAGAAAAAACACTAGACACTTTAACGTTTTAAATGATGTATAAATCATATCTGTATGTCAAAAATCAGCAGAGTAACTTAAGTCTCTTTGCGGAGTGATTGAAAAATAAAGAGTTTGCGGCGCCCGCGCCACCGTCGACCCCAGAGTGTTAAAAACCTTCTCTAAAATTTTTGAAAATTGCGGTAAAAGTGAAATCGGCCTATAATTAGTAAAGAGATGCTTATCTCCTGCCTTAAACAGAGGAATCCCTTTTGCTATTTTCATACCTTCAGGAAATTGACCAGTTTGCAATGATAAGTTACAAATGAATGTTAACGGCTTACTAATACTTTCAATAACACTTTTTAAGGTCTTCATATCCATATCATAATGATCTGTCGAGGTTTTATTTTTACACGCTCTAACAATGTCCAATATCTCATTTTCCTCAACAGGTATAAGAAACAGCGTTTTAGGATTTGTATCTATTAACTCACAATTGTATCGCTCAACATTTGCAATATTTGCAGCAAGGTTTGGGCCAACATCTACAAAGAATTTATTAAACCTATCAACTACTGTATTCATATTGTTTATAGTTTTATCCTCATCTCTATAATATTGTGGGTAATTAATCATTCCAGATTTATTTCTAATTAAATTATTTAAAATATTCCATAAGCCTTTAATATTATTCTAATTGCTATCTAACAATTTATTATAATAATCCTGTTTACATTTTCTTATGATACCAGTCAATTTATTTTTGTAAATCTTATATTTATCCTCCGCTTCTTTTGATCTATATTGTATAAAATTTCTGTAAAGTGAATTTTTTATTACAAGCATTCAACAATCCCTTAGACATCCACTCATTTTCTTTACACTTTCTTTTTTTACAGTATTTTTTATTAGACAATTTTTATAATAAACTTTTTGAAATATTTGCATAAACTCATCGTATGCCTTATTAGTATCATCTTCTCTATATACACTACTCCAATCTTGCATTAGTAATTCTTTTTTAAGTGGTTCAATGGTTTTCTCTGTTTTTACCCTTCTAAACCAGTACATAGTATCCTCTTAATTTTTTTGAAATTCATTTTTATTTAATACAAAAACTGGAAGGTGATCAGTGATATCATTTATCATTAGTCCGCTGACTATGTTACTTTCTATGTCATTGGAAAAAATATTATCAATCAAAGTCGCGCTATGGTTTGTAATTCTACTCGGTTTCGTTATTAAAGGAAACAAACCTATACTAAATAGAGTATTAATAAATTCATCAGTCTTTTTATGTTTATTTGGGTTAAGCAGATCGATGTTAAGATCACCCCCAACAAACATGAGTTTCTGATTTAAATGTGAAAAATGTTCCTCCATCCACCTATTAAACACATCTATATTAGACAGCGGTGTTCTATACAACTTACAATTATATTTTTCTTTTTTGGCCTTAAAATTTCAATAGTAAGACATTCTAGTATATCATCCACCACCATCGTCATATTTCCAATCATTTTATAACCATAATTTACATCTACAAACATAGCTACGCCCCCACCATGCTTATTTCTTCTGTTCAGTCTTATGAACTCATAACCTTCGATATTAAAATCCATTTCTCTATCATTATGTATCCATGTTTCTGTTATAAAAATCACACTGAATGAATTTGAAAACTGTTTTAAATAGCTCTTAATATGGTCAAAGTTTGCATAAAGACTTCTACTGTTAAAGTGGATTACAGAGAATGTATGGACATTTTTACATTTAAAATTATAACAATCCTCTGTATAATATTGACAATCATTAACAGATCTCATGAAGAAGTTATTTTCAGGGTCAATCTCAATGCTCTGTAAATCATATTGTGAATATACAAAATCCATATCATTTGGTTCCATAATTTTTTCATGAGAGTTCAAATCGGAAATTCTTATAGTAGACTTATTAGAGACCATATGAAAGGAAGTGCTTCAACATACAAGACTTATGCAGATTACCATGATGTTTATCCTAGGTTTGGTGTGCTGGTGCGTTGATGAACTATTAGCTTATCATATCTCAAGAAAGCAATATCACCCCTTTCTCTTGCGGCCCTCAACGCTGGCAACAAATCTTTTCACTTCCTTTTAAAGGTGCTCTAAGCGAATTGAAGCGTTTTAGACCATAAAACATTTTTTGTTACATACCGGAAACATCTCCTCACTATCTGCTTGCTGCCTGTCCGCTGATCAAACTGTAAAAAAACGCGATCTCTGTAGACAGCCCAGGCTTCACAAACGGCAATATCAACAAATGGCCAAACCTAGCAGCACAAAACAAAACAAAGTATTCCAGCCAATAAACGACAAGAAGGATTTGGGGGTGGGGGTTGGGCGCGTTCATGAAAGCACGGAAGGGAGGGGGAGGGGGAGGAGTTAGCTACGCTCTGTCTGTTTGAAAACAGTTCAAACATCAACAGGAAGTGACGTCGCACATTATTCGCTTAGAGCGCCTTTAACTGTGTCCGTATAGTCCTCGTTTATAAAAATTTTAGTTCCTTTGAGACGTTTTGCATGGTGCAAAATAATTTTGCGGTCCTTTCAGCGTCATAGCTGCACAATGATGGGTAGTGGCCGGTCTCTTCCACCGTCAGGTTTCCCTACCCGATGCGCCCGTTCCACCTCCACCGTGTGCTGCAGCTGTAGCTTCTCCATCAACAGATTTTTTACTTTTTCCTCCGCATCGGCCCAGGTTTCCCCTGCCGATTCCATCACTCCCTCAAATACCAAGTTGTTTCTGCGACTTTGCCCCTCCAGGTACTCCATTTTGTCGGTGATGGTGAGCATACTGTCGCAAACTTTATAGACGTCAGATTGCAACTTGTTATTACGTTCAGATAGCTTTGCATTCTCTTCCTTCAGATTGTCCACCTCACCTTGTGTAAACTGTAGGCTTGTTTTAAGTTCTTGAATGTCCTTTAATATTGCATCCATTCGGATATTTGTAGTTTCCACAATAATTTTTATGAAACCTTTGAAGTTCTCCTGTTGTTGTTGGAGTAGTTCCTTGAACATATCCTTCTGTTGATCCATTAGCCCAATGACTCGACTGAGGCTAACGTACTCTTATTCCGTCACCAAATCTACCTGCTGCTTCATCTCTGTTTTTGATGGTTTTGGCATTTTGCTCTCCTCCCTCGACAAGCACAATAAGATTTGGTCAATTGAAAAATCTAAATCCAAATAGCGTAGTTTAAACGCAAACGTTGCGACTCAACACGCCAACACGCTTGCGACTCAACACGCCCGACTCTGTGATCATTTCCTCAGTTGCCGCTGAGACAGGAGAAATACAGATTTCAGTGTTGCACTTCCTTCTTTCAATGATGTAAAAATCATCATTTTGCATCATTGAAAGAAGGAAGTCCAATATCTTTGTTGAGGGAGTGAGACTACAAACACCCCTTTTCTCAGTCAGATAGGCAACAAATTCTACATGTATGTTACATTTCGACTACAAATATGACACACTTTCAATAAAGATTAATGTTTCTACGGGTGAAATGCTCCTTTAATGTGGGGTTGTTTCAAAATATAACTCAGGAAGGGAAGTATTTCAAAGAAAGATATTAGTTGGGATAAGAATTAAGTTTAAACAGAATATTAGAGTTGGGTTAAAAATGTAGTAAAGAACTCCTTATTTTTCAAAACAATTCAGTGATATATCATAGAATAGAGGTATATATATTTTTAAATAAATAACATGAAGCCATGAGGTTGCATATCCTCTGATTCCTTTTGGCCTACTGCACATGAGACCTCCTCAGTGGTGACTCAAAAGTGTTTTCCCTGATGGGAAAGCTGTTATGTATGTTCAGGGTTATGTGCAAATGCCTTTGTTAACATGGAACAAACAAGTTGGAGAGTGGTTGTGGAAGGCCGCTTAACAAGAGGCCTGTGGAGAGGGCAGCATTTCTTCTGGCACATATATTGCCAAGAAATGTTAGCTGTGTTTTGGGTATTGAAACACCTTCCAGTCCCCAGAGGCCATCATGTTGTGTTTACAGACAATATGTTGGTGGTCTCATACAACAATCACCAAGGAGGTCTAAGGTTGCACGCTAAGAACAGACTGACTTCAGATTCTCCTCTGGGCCCATAGAAAACATTTTGCTGCCTAGGGCAGTGCGTATTCCAGGAGCCCAGAATCTGAAAGAATACACCCTAAGAGTAGATTTGGGGTCGTGGCTGAGGCTATTTTTGTGGCCTGAGTTTGTCTTTTTTAAACTCCTAGCTCTCCCAGCAGGTCAACCATGGGAGGTTCCTCTGAGGAGGCACCTTGTGGGCAGGCCGGAGTGTCATATTTTTGGGGAAAAGGAAATTGTTGTGTTGACCCATGTAGGGGATCAGTTTGTGTCTCTCAACTGAGGTTGTTGAGACCATAATTAACTCTAACAGGGTATATACAGCAATACTTAAGTTAAATTTACTACTTTTAATACCTTTTTTACTACCTTCAGAATATTTTTTAAAACCATCACGGCACTGAATTGCAAGTGTTAATCAGCGACCTTTCTATTATTTACACAGATTTTGACATATATAACATACAAAAAAGAATAGACATGGATTAAAGTGAAAAAAATTCTTCAGACTGAAATGTTTTTCAGGCCAAGTCATATTCCTTTAACTAACACTTTATGTAGGCGAGACCAATAGCATTTTAAGGGGAGATTTTTTTCCCATAAATTCCATATTGAAGTCTCCTGTGGCATATATAGGTAGCTGTAGTTTGCAGGGCATTTCAGATTAAGGCGAAACAGCTAAATAACTCACTATACTGTATAAAAAGAAATCATGAATATCACCACCTTTAATTAATCTTTTATTAATTATTTATTAATTGTAAATGTATTTATTTCAGCATTTACTAATAATATTTTTAATCAAAGTTGAAACTGTTAACATTAGTGAATGCACCATGAACTACCGTCAATTACTGTAATGACATAAACAAGAATTAATTAATGCTTATATTGTCACGATAATCCATGACAGGTTTTGCATTTGTTCTGATTGTTGTCACCTGGACATTCATTGACTGATTACTTACCTCATCACACCTGTATGTAATTTTGTCTGTCTATTTAAGCCCTTGTTTGTGTAATGTTCACTGCCGGATTATTGTCGCCATTTGTCTCCATCCTGTCTGTTCCTGTTTATTTATTATGCCCGTTGTTTGGTTCCCGTGTTTGTTTTCTATGTTATGTATTTTAAATGTTATCCTTTTATGTGAACCCTGCGTATGTGTCCTGATTCCTGTTTCCCGGCGTGACAGAATGATCCGGCCTTTCAAGGACGCAGCGGGTTCAAAGAGGAGGTCTCTTGGAGCTTACTGTGAGGGAACGCTCAGAACTCCAGGCCGGGCTCGAGTTAGCCGTCGCCACGCCCGATTCATTCCCCGGGGTGGTGGCTGCGACACTCGAGCCGTGTTATGTGAGGGTCCAGTCGGTTCTTGTGATTCTCCTGTTGGTCGAGTCGTCTGGGTCGGTTCCTGGGAGGTCCACCGCCATGATCGATTTGGGGCTCAGCACGGACGCCATGCTCAATTTTTTTCCACGGGATGGTCGCTACCGCGGCAACCCAGTCTCACCCCATGTCGTCAATATTTGACGACACTTGACCATTCGTCATATGTTGACGTGAAGGGTATACCTTTTGCGTCATTTTTTGACGAACTGGGGACTTCAATACTATTACGTCCGTTGCATTCTCTTTCCTATTTTCTTACCATTTGCTCGTCGGTTTAGGGTTAGATTTACATAATGACATCCCTACCCAAACCTAACTCTAACCCCAACGCCAGGTGACAACTGTTTCATTTCGCGTACCTAACTCTAACCCCAACGCCAGGTGACAACTGTTTAATTTCGCGTACACTGTTTAATTTTGCGTAATCTAACCCTAAACCGACGCGCAAATGGTAAGAAAATAGGAAAGAGAATGCAACGGACGTAATAGTATTGAAGTCCCCAGTTCGTCAAAAAATGACGCGAAAGGTATACCCTTCACGTCAACATATGACGAATGGTCAAGTGTCGTCAAATATTGACGACATGGGGTGAGACTGTGTTAACCGCGGAGGAGCCCGCTTTCCCGATATGGAGGGAGTTGACTCCCAGGACTATCGGATCCCCATCGGTTCCCAGGAGGATCGAATCTTCAGAGTCGGTACCTGGGATGGCCACTCTGGTTCTCCCGGCCGTGCCCCGGCTTCCTGCCCTGCCGGTTTCGCCCTGGTTTCCGCCGGCTCCGTCGTGGCCTCCAAGCCCTCCATCCCTCCCCTGGATCCACCCTACCAGACTTCCAGTTTGTTTTGTTTCGAGTGTCTGGTAGCCACTCATTAAGGGGAGGGTAATGTCACGGTGGAATCTGTGTCATGTTTTGTGTCTGTTCCGATTGTCGTCACCTGGACTCTTGTTAGTTAATTACCTGCATCATGACACCTGTGCATTGTTAGTCTGTCTGTATTTATACCCCTGTTTGTGCTATACTCACTTGCCGGATTATTGTCGCCATTCCACGTCTGTTCCTGTGCTTCATGTCAGTGTTCCTGTTGTGCTTACCTGCCCCTTTGTTGTTTCTCGTGTTTTATTTTCTGTTTGTTAATAAATGTTATTTATTCATCTGAACTTTGCAAATGTGTCCTAACTCCTGTTTCCCGGCGTGACAGAATAATCCGGCCATTCATGGACGCAGCAAGTTCTAAGAGGGGAGCTCCCCTTAATTTTTTTTTTTTGAGGGGGAGTACTAGGAGTCAGGATCCTTCGTCTGCAGGGTCCCGATTTCCAATGGAGCTGGCCGAGAGGAAGCACTTGGAACTCCAGGCTGAGCTCAGAGTTGTTGTGGCCACGCTCGAGCATTTCCACGGGGTGGTCACCGAGACACATGAGCCGGTTCCTGCGAGGGTTGAGTCCTCTGAGTTGGTCCTTAAAACGGTCGAGTCTTCTGGGTTGATTCCTGTGATGGTCGAGTCTTCTGGGTTGGTTCCTGTAATGGTCGAATCTCCTGAGTCGGTTCCCATATGGTCGAATCTGCTGAGTTGGTTCCCGTGGGGATCGAGTCTTCTGGGTCGGTTCCAGGATAGTTCGTCACCATCCTCCATTCAGCTCTCGGGACAGCTGTGCCACGCTCGAGTATTCCACAGGGTGGTCGCTGCCGTGCACGAGACTGTCTCTCGTGGTCCGAGTCTGTTCCCCGGTCGGCCGTATCCTCGTCGGCCCCTGTGATGGCCGGTTGGGAACATTTGGTGCGGGCCAGGGTGTCCACCACGGTTTTCACCTGGTCTGCTGTTTCTGCCGGCTCTGCCGGGGTCTCTGGTCCCTCCCTCCCTCCCTTGGATTCATCCTCCCAGACTTTTTTTTGTTTCGTGTGGAGTGTCTGGGAGCCACTCCTTAAGGGGGGAGTTATGTCACGATAATCCGTGACAGGTTTTGCATTTGTTCCGATTGTTGTCACCTGGACATTCATTGACTGATTACTTACCTCATCACACCTGTATGTCATTTTGTCTGTCTATTTAAGCCCTTGTTTGTGTAATGTTCACTGCCAGATTATTGTCGCCATTTGTCTCCATCCTGTCTGTTCCTGTTTATTTATTATGCCCGTTGTTTGGTTCCCGTGTTTGTTTTCTATGTTATTTATATTAAATGTTATCCTTTTATGTGAACCCTGCGTATGTGTCCTGATTCCTGTTTCCTGGCGTGACATATATACTCTATATTTTTCATTGTTTGTTCATGTTATATAATACATTTACTAATGTGAACAAACACAACTTTTTAATATCATATTATTAAGTACACATAAACGAATAATCCAGGGTCTGTTCTGTTCACACAACAGCTTACAGTCACAGCTCTAAAACAGTAACGTTATGTATGAATATAAACCCTGAACGAGTAACTCGAGTCAAACTTGTGTACAATTCGCACAGGATGTCTGTAACCATAGTGACAATTGTTAAAGCTGTAGTCTACAATGTTGAAAATCGGTTGAGAAAGCCTGAGGCGGTTAGTAAGTTTTAAAAAACTCATCCCGCCCCTCTGTGCTACCTGATCCCTCCCACCGGGAAACGAACTGAACAACGTCACTCATTCAAGCTTTGATCACTTGTAGTAAACATCAGAACAGAGATTTACCGAGCAGTAAACACATAAAGCCTTGAAGGAATGAACAATTACAATTATGATTGCAATTGACGTTATTTACATTCACAACAACGTTTGGCATACGTTTCCCCTCCTGAGCTTCAAGGAATGACTTTGTAAATATAATTACTTTGACCCGTGATACGCGATGCTAAACAGCTAACATTCCAAAGCCGACCGGCAGCATGAGCATGTTGTTGCCAGACTGATAAAAAGATTTATGTAACACCACACACAATCTTTGTAAATATAATTACTTTGACCCGTGATACGCGATGCTAAACGGCTTCAATGCTGACCGGCAGCATGAGCATGTTGTTACCAGACTGATAAAAAGATTTATGTAACACCACACACAATCTTTGTAAATATAATTACTTTGACCCGTGATACGCGATGCTAAACGGCTTCAATGCCGACCGGCAGCATGAGCATGTTGTTACCAGACTGATAAAAAGATTTATGTAACACCACACACAATCTTTGTAAATATAAGTACTTTGACCCGTGATACGCGATGCTAAATGGCTAACATTCCAATGCCGACCGGCAGCATGAGCATGTTGTTACCAGACTGATAAAAAGATTTATGTAACACTGCACACAATCTTTGTAAATATAATTACTTTGACCCGTGATACGCGATGCTAAACGGCTAACATTCCACTGCCGACCGGCAGCATGTTGTCAGACTGATAAAAATATATTTATGTAACCTCACACAATAAAAGTATAAATAGATGCGTACCTGTTCAACAAAAAGTCCGCCGTGTCGGCGTCGGTTTTCAGCCCCAAATCTCCCTGAAGCTTCCTCCAACGGTCAATTGCGGACCCCTTATTGATTCTACTTAGAGTCCGGCGTTTTTCACACTTTTTTTACCTCTGCTTTTTCCTCTACAGACTTCCCTTTTCTTCTAACCTTTACTGTAGGGACAAGAAGCTTGCTGCTGTCGGTTAGTTTTTTTCCATTAGTGAGATGTTGCTGCTTCGCTAGCTAACATACACTGACACAAATGTCATGTCGCAGGCACGAGAGGGGCGGGGTGGTGAGCGATGGGGTGGAGACGCGATCGCGAGGTGGATTTTCAAGTGTACGGGGATTTGATGAGAGCAGTTTACGGCCGGACAGTTTACATTGGTCAATTTATCTGCAGCCGTACACCCAATAGACTGAATGGATTTTTAAAATTCTTTTTTCTCTTCATATTGTTAGGATTTTACTGTAGAACCATAACCAGCATCTAAACGAGTTTATTAATAATGAACAATCTTTGAAATTGTAGACCATAGCTTTAATTGAATGACTGTACCTTTATCAACAAAATATTATGTTACAATAGAGGCGGCGCTGATGTGCTATTTTATGCTGGTTACTTTCTCCCAAGACCAAAATGGTCGTGTTTATATGAGGCTATTTGCCAAGACGGGATTTTTTTGACGCATGTTTGTTATTTTAGGCCAATAAAGCGGCAAAAATACTTGCGAATGCGCGGCTTGCATGCTCCTCTGACACAGAAACAGTGGACGCATTTAGCACTGTTGTTTGTGTTTGAATGGCTTAAAATCACTTGTTTTTAAACTGCGGTGCTTAAATATGTACAAATGTTACGTTTTTGTGACCAGACGCAAATGCAAGAACTGACAGGTGGATGACATCAAAGTACCGCGAGAGCATTTCGGAAGCAGTCTCCTCTTATGATTCCTCGTCAGTCGCTCTCACAGGATTTGGATGTCATCTGCCTCTTGGTTCTTGTGGCGCCACATGAAGTTTACCCACGAGTTTAACAAACCAGTTGTATCAGCCACTGGCTAGATCAGCATAGCATTAAAAAACGTGACGCGGATGATCACATACGTGAGAAATCATTTACCCCCAAAATACGGGACCCCTAACGTTAGTCATACTGTGCAAAGACATGCAAGTTACCTGGCTGTTTCTTACCCCACGAACTGAAAGACTTACCAATCTTCATAATTTCGCTAAGCCAAGGCAACCTCCATTGGTCTTTTACTCCTTTATCGATCTTCAAAACATCGGAGCCTTCCTGCATTATAAGTTTGACCATGCTAGCTGAAATAAAGTTTTACCTCAGCTTAACGTGATACAGTCAGAAAACCCGGAGTGGATCTGGTGTGTAGTGATTACAGGACGCTTACAGTGGAGAGAGGAATGTGATTTGGCTCCACTCCAGGCTTTAATCACATCCCAGATACGAAAGATCTTTGATTATGTGCCCAGATATGCTAAAGCCCATATTTAAATGAACGCGAACGCAGATAGAATTTTAATCAGAATAGGACACCTGATAGTCTGAAAAAATAATACCTAATTTGGAAAAAATAATACCTCTGGGACCACATTTAACACTTTTAATGGCCTTAAATTTGATAATTTTGATTTATCACTTTTTAATACTTTTTAAAACCCAGCGAACACCCTGCTCTAAAGCTCCCTCCACCAGGAATCTGTATAGATTAAAATGGAGAGCTTTCACTCTATGTGTAGTAAAAGGCATGTTGACCCAATTAACTTCTGGTTTCCTAAGATCTTGTGCCCTCTACTTTAAGAAGAATATACTGCAGCCTTGGCTGTTTTCACTGCCCGCCTATGATGGGTCTTTTAGGGAGTCATCCCATAGTTGTTTGTAGTGATGCACCGAAATGAAAATTCTTGGCCGAAACCGAAAACCGAAAAAAGGAAGCCAAGGCCGAAAAA
The DNA here is from genome assembly GCF_030506205.2 of Paramisgurnus dabryanus. NCBI lineage: Eukaryota > Metazoa > Chordata > Actinopteri > Cypriniformes > Cobitidae > Paramisgurnus > Paramisgurnus dabryanus. The sequence continues at coordinate 43,210,197 of NC_133342.1, forward strand.
CCGAAACCGAAACACCGAAATAAATTAGTATGCCAATTATTAGTACAATTGCATTTATGGCCATCACTGTGTACTAACTTTACTAGGGGTGTGTGACGAATAAAAAAACTCACAGTTCGGATCACATTACAGTTTTTGAGGCACAGATCAGATTATTTTTCGGATCAGCAAAAAGCAGGTGGGAATAATCTAATAAACAATAAAGAAATTGCAAACATTTATAAAAGAGAACAAAGTTGTACATTAATAAGGTCTGAAATTAGCATTAGGTACAGAAATCAAATTAAATGAATCATAACACAATCAATTAAATATATAATTATTTTTTAGAGCTATTTGTCTCTTTGTCATGGGTTGTTTGATTAACATTAATGACACAGATTTAAGTAGGTTAATCTGACTGTAATCTATACATACACTTAAGACATAAACAAATGTTTTTATTAGAAAAAGAATACTGTGGAGAGAATTTTGTTTATATGTGCCCTGTCAATAACAGCGAGATTTTATGTTTGCTTGTTTTTTTTTAAACGCGTTTCTCTCTTATGTGCACTACCGAGGGCACTTAAACGCATGCACATACAGAGACCGAGGGTGAATCCCAAACAGCGCAACAGTCGCTCCACATAAAAACGTTACGTTGTGTTTCATTGCTTTATTCGCCAAATGTATGTTAATGGATTACAGTATGAGACACATTAGCGCGACTCTCTCTAAAGTTTACACATCAAGACATGCTTAATCTTTGCAGACGCGTGCAAACAGCTTGACCGTGAGTGAAACCTGCTTGAGCATAAAGGGGAGGGGTGGGAGACGACTGATCACCGTGAGTGAAACCCAAGCGCTAGCGCACAGATGAGAGGGACGCGGTTGACATTCATTTTCGGTTTACATTTTCTTACATTTACATTTTTTATTTCGGCCCGAAACCGATAATGCCATTTTCGGCCGAAATTTTCGGCGACCGAAATTTCGGTGCACCCCTAGTTGTTTGTTTCCTGCGTCGTACATTAAGGAGGAGGCCTCCTTCTTGGTGAGAGTTACGATTTGGGACCTTACCGTATTTCAAAAAGAGATTGTGGCACCCTTTCAACCTATTTAGTTTTGTAGAGACAGTAGACTACTTGCAGACTAAAGACGCCGGGCCTCGTGCACGGTGGCTGCTCAAAATATGGAGGGAAGAATTTTTGATATCTCTGCACACCAAGGTATGCAGCCGACATTTTCAAGAGAGCGAAATCCAGAGATGGGACCAAGTCACACATGTGCAAGTCTCAAGTAAGTCTCAAGTCAAGTGTATAACTTTCTTATGCTAAACTCCAATAAGACAGAGATACTTGTTATCGAACCGAATCGCTACAAATATAATATGACAGACTACAAGTTGCCCATAGATGGCTGCACTGTGGTGCCAACCTCCACGGTTAAGAATTTAGGTGTGATGTTCGACAGAAATTTATCCTTCGACAGCCATATCTCCAATGTCTGCCGCACAGCATTCTTCCACCTTAGAAATATCTCAAAAATACGCCATATGTTGTCTGCATCAGATGCAGAGAAGCTTATCCACGCTTTTATGACCTCTAGAATAGACTATTGTAACTCGTTACTCGGAGGATGCCATGCAAATCAGGTAAACAAGCTTCAGCTAGTTCAAAACGCTTCTGCGAGAGTTCTTACTCGATCTAAGAAGTATGACCGCATAAGCCCAATTCTGGCATCTTTACACTGCCTACCAGTTAAATATCGTATACAATTTAAAATATTACTAATCACCTACAAAGCCTTAAATGGCCTAGCACCCTCATATCTTAGAGAATTATTATCAGAATACAATCCATCACGTGCATTGCGGTCACAAAATTCTGGCCTCTTAATAATCCCTAAAATATCAAAAGTGTCTAAAGGTGGCAGATCCTTTTCCTACTTAGCCCCTAAGCTATGGAATGATTTACCATCCGACGTCCGAAAATCAGAGACAGTAGATAACTTTAAATCTAGACTTAAAACTTTTCTCTTTAACAAGGCATTCGCATAGTTTGTTTCAGCAATAGTACTTATCTCCCAATAGCTAGCTTGTACAACCTAATAAATAAATAAATTAATGAATAAATTAAAACCTTTTTTTCGTCAACACCCCAAAGCATGGTAAATGTCATTAATACTCTTTAGTAATATGCTGAAACTTTGAATTGGTTGTCGATTGAGTCTTAATTGCCAAATATGGTCGGTTTGCAATTTTGGTCTTTTTTCCCATGGCCTTAAAATAGTATGTCATACAGAACCGTTTGCCACTGTACGTTAGTATTAACGACGGCAGTGGGGCCTCTGGCCTTAGTCAAACGAGTTCTGTTTCTGTTTCTAAAATCATCAACTATATGTAATACACTTATTTCCCAATAGCTAGCTTGTACAACCTAATAAATAAATAAATTAATGAATAAACTAAAACCTTTTTTTCGTCAACATTCCAAAACATAGTAAATGTCATTAATACTCTTTAGTAATATGCTGAAACTTTGCATTGGTTGTCGATTGAGTCTTAATTGCCAAATATGGTCGGTTTGCAATTTTTGGCCTTTTCCCTGGCCTAAAATAGTATGTCATACAGAACCGCTTGCCACTGTACGTTAGTATTAACGACGGCAGTGGGGCCTCTGGCCTTAGTCAAACGAGTTCTGTTTCTGTTTCTAAAATCATCAACTATATGTAATACACTTAACCAGCAATAGTTAGCCTGCCCGGAACCGAGTTGAATAAAATCCACATTACTGTGTCATACTTGCTTTTTATGTGAACGGCCCCTACGCTAATAAGATTTTGTTTCTCTCTCCCTGTCTCGTCCTCGATCACGAGGACAATAAGACAAACAGATCCAGTTCCGGTAAATGTGAAAGTCGGCACACCTCTGATCTACTGGCTGTTCTTCAACGTGATGTCCAGCTGATGCCACCGGCAGAACCCGCTTAATCTCCGCTTAATCTCCTTCCGTTTCAATGTGTATATATATATATATATCTCCCAAGGGTTTTTTCCTCCTAGGACTTTTTTTTACTTCCCCGGCTAAAATTCCGGGGTTTTTTTCTCCTAGGGGGTTTTTCAACCCGGGGAGGCAGCCTTTTTGGGCTTAACTAGTATACATTACATTAGTAATACGTTTGCTTATAATGTTGATTTATAGCTGCAGCAAATTTAGCTGCTTGCGCTATCGTGTATTATGTTATGCTATCTGTCGATTTTCTGTGCTTTTCACTACATCTATTATGTAAAGCTGCTTTGATACAATTACCAAATTGTGAAAAGCGCTATATAAATAAAATTGAATTGAATTGAAAATCTGAACCTTCAAGTAAGTCCCAAGTATTTTTTTTCTTGGGCAAGTCAAGTCAAGTCGAGTCACAGGCTATGTCAAGTCAAGTCAAGTTCTGTAGTAGGTCAAGTCAAGTCCAAGTCAAGTCACCTTATTATTGTAATTTTACCTGCAGAATCTGATCTTAATAAAGTGACAAGATATACAGTAAGTAACTATCAGTAAATTACAATAACTTGGATTTGCATTGTAAATACTCATGTTCAGTAAAATACATCTTGGAATCAAACAAAATTGTAACTTCATAAATTATTTAACAAATAAAACAAATAACAGCTTAACATCCAACAGACCCCTCTCTGAACACCTCCCTCTCTCTCAAACACAGTTCACGTACAACATTAAACTTTGTTACATTTCTCCTCTATCTCTCTCTCTCTCTCTCAAACATGTGCCCAGAAAAAACGAGCGCGTCGCACCTCTTCCGTTCGCGCGCCTAAATTTGAAATAACGAACTTGAGCGCACAAAAGACGCGACATGTGAACCGCCCCTAACATTGTAGAATCAAGTAATTTTTCTCTGTGTGTGTGTTCAGGTGGCAAACTTGAAAAAGAAGTATTCAAAAATAAGTATTTAAAAAAATAAATCAAAATTATTTTGCCCACATTTGTCCCCAACACAGTATGCTATGTTACACAGGGCTACATTAGCTATTATTACCAGTGTTGGGCAAGTTACTTCCAAAGTGTAATACATTATATATTACAAATTACTGTCATTTGAAAGTAATTAGTTACATTACAATATTACTGACTCTGAACTGTAATGAGTTACACTACTTTTGCGTTACTTTTGAGTTACTTTCATCAAAATAACAGAAGTATGACTAGGCATTATAAAATGTTAAAATGCAGTTTATTGATGCTTATAAATCTAGAAGTTATGTGTTGGCCCTCGAGCTTTGAATAGGCACAGTGAAGACTTATGGCAAAAAAACAGTAACAATGACTGTCAGAGTCATAAACATAGACAAATGATCTGGTAAAAGTCTGGTAAATTATGGTAGACATACCAAACACAATAAAGCTAGAGCCCACTATAATGCAAACTTTAGACTAATTACATGGCAAGACACGCAACCTCTTTTCATTTCTATTCTTTAATTCACTTTTAATTCAGATTCACAGCACAAACCTGGCATGCATTGGGTTGACACAACTTATCAAAAAGTGCTATTGGAGGATCAGGCCTCAAGGAAAACAGCTAATTTCAGTACAATATAAGGATTACATGTAGACTAACATATAAAACATAGACATTTTTAAAAGTCTCTTTACTTCTGAGGTTCAAGCAGCACAGGAGACCGATAGAAACTTTCTGTTGCTTTTACTTAGTGCTCTCATTCGCAGAATTTTGCGTGTGCGGTAGGGTTGTGACAATTAATCGGGCAAATGCGCGTTTTCTCAATGAATGAATTTGAATGAATTACGGTGAAATTCAGCCACATCCAAAAGCCAGGGGGCGCTCTCGCTTAGAATCACCATTTGTGCCACAGAAGAAGTATTATACCAAACACTATTCCAGGAAATGTCTAAAGGAATATTTATATCGCTGTTCTTCAGATTGTTTTAGGTATTTTCATGATAATAGAGAATATTTTGAATGATTGTGTTTGACGAGTACTCGTGTTGCTTTTTTAAATACTCGTTATAAACGAGTCAAACTCATAGTGATTTTAGATTGATAAGGACTTCCTACTGATCACGGAGCCGTAGTACATGCACAAGCTGTGCATGAAACACTGAATCGGAGCCTTACGATTCAGAATCGATTTTAGACAGGTCTTTTTAATAGGAGCGCGATGCATCGATGCACAACCCTAGTGTGCGGCGCTACCGGACCTGATTGCGACCACTTTAGTCAATGCTTATACAGCCGCGGACTTCCCAGATTCGGCTCTTTAAGAAACGCGTCAAATACAAAATTAAAGTAAAAATGAACATGCTGCATACAGCACCTGGAAACAGACATACGCTGCGTCCCAAACCGCCTACTTCCATACTATATAGAATGCAAAGAGTACGAGAAGTAGGGCTTTTCGCCTACTATATAGTATGGAAGTATGCTGTTTGGGACGCAGCCATTAATATTTTACCCGCAGCTTTTTCCTGTGTGGATGCTGGTCACGCGCATTGGTCAAAAATAAAAAAATTAAAATAACACGTCTATTTTTGAAATGCATTGTTGTAACGCGCTCGTTACTAAGACTGTAACGAGTAAAATATTACCAAAATTTTATTAGTAATGCGTTATATTACTGCGTTACAGCAAAAACTAATATATTACTTTAATATATTATATTTTGTAATGCGTTACTCCCAACACTGATTATTACATTAGCTAACTACCAACTAACCAGATATTAACAAATTGACAAGCACTTACTGGGCATAATGGCTCTTTAAATGACGACCAAAATTGGAGGTTGCCTTCTGGCTGCTTGTGATTTTAATGTTGCATGTCTTGCAAAGCACTGTTCGTCTTTTGCAATCTTGTTGAAGCCAAAAGCGATTACCCTCCGTACCCCTCCGGCTGACATGTTGATATCTGATCTAAGTGGGCGTGGTGTGCGTAAGGTACGAGAGGGCATGAGGAATGATAGTGTCGTGATTCAGTCATGACAACGCCATTCTCAGCCTGCGCTCCAGCTGGATCGACTTTATTTTTTTAAATAATTTATATATTTTATATTTAAACTGAAATCATGATGTGATTAACACTCAAGTCATTCAAGTCATCGTGTCTCAAGTCAAGTCAAGTCCCGAGTCTTTAACTTCCAAGTCCGAGTCGAGTCTCAAGTATTTTATTTTTTGTCAAGTCAAGTCACAAGTCACAAAAATAGCGACTCGAGTCCAAGTCACCAAGTCACAAGTCCCCATGTCTGGCGAAATCGTCTCTACTGCTAAGGGTAGACAGGTTTTAGCTGCAGGTTCTGTTCCGTTGATATTCGAGTGGAATAAATACAATAACCAGTCACGGGCCGGTGTTTGGGAGCGCCGCTCTCAACCACGTAGTCCAGAACCTGACCCGGCGGTAGCTGACAAAGGGCCCTATTTTAACGATCTGAAACGCAATTGCGAAGCGCAACGCGCAAGTGAGTTTGTGGGCGGATCTTGGGCGCTGTTGCTATTTTCCCGGCGTGAGAAATAACTCCGGGCGCAAATCAATAAGGGGTTGGTCTGAAGTAGGTTCATTATTCATAGGTGTGGTTTGGGCGTAACGTCAAATAAACCAATCAGAACGCTAGCCAACATTCCCTTTAAACGCAAGGGCGCAAGTTCCATGGCGGGTTGCTATTATTATGACGGATTTACCAGGCGCACGCCAGGAGCGGTTCACAGCCGAGGAGACCGACGTCCTTGTACGGGGGAATCCCACGCTTGCCAGCATAAATCGGGCACGCCGTGTAACGGGAGGTGGATCTGCCTCAGGACTTGACGCCAGCAGAGGACATCGCTGCGTCCACCCTCACCGCTGAAAGGGTTTGGGGGCTTTGAAATCGGACCCAAGAAACGCAAGCAGGGTCCAACCCCAAAGTACTCTTACAAATCAAGTTCATATACATTAAGGTTTCTTATGAAAACATTTTAATTATTATTTACATAAAATAAACGTAATACAGCCACACAACAAAGTTATGAAAATATTTTAATCGTTATTTGCATGAGAATAAATAAAAACTATCACCACAATGCTTACCACTATGATTCCCCTTATCTCGTGTATTAATATTTTTAAGTGTAACAATTTATGATTTGCAAAAATAACTGTTGCATCTGTGTAGATTAGAAAAGCAAAGTGTATGCGCGTTGTGCACCCTATACATTATGGTCAAGCATGCGCCCTTAAAATAGCATAATGCGCAACGCGCCACTGACTTTAAACTTTTTTTTTCTGGTCAAAAAATTTTTTTTTGAAACTGCAAAATAGCATCAGGGATGGTTTGCGCTGGAACACGCCTCTTTTTTTGCGCTGAACCACCCAGGGAGCGCAAGTTCATTCCCTAGTTTGCCGACGTGCTTCTGTGACGGGAAAAACCCGCTGTGCGCCGGGGCAAAATAGAATGATACATGCGTCACGGACAAAGTCAATTGCGCTGGGTGCAAGATAGAGCCCCTAGTGTTAACTGAGGACGACATAGAGGAACCCGTTATGGTCCCGATGATTATGGACCACGACTACGGTGTAACAGTTATACTGTTACTTAAGTTCCAGTATATATTTTTTGGTCTATGCTTAACCCTCTTGGGTCCGACCCTTTTGGCACACTGTCAGAGGTTCTGACATGCTCTCACGTTTGGTCTTTTTTCAGTTGCTTTAAAACACATTAAAGGAATAGTCTACTCATTTTCAATATTAAAATATGTTATTACCTTAACTAAGAAGAGATACATCCCTCTATCATCTGTGTGCGTGCACGTAAGCGCTGGAGCGCGCTGCGACACTTTGATAGCATTTAGCTTAGCCCCATTCATTCAATGGTACCACTCAGAGATAAAGTTAGAAGTGACCAAACACATCAACGTTTTTCCTATTTAAGACGAGTAGTTATACGAGCAAGTTTGGTGGTACAAAATAAAACGTAGCGCTTTTCTAAGCGGATTTAATAGAGGAACTATATTGTATGGCGGAACAGCACTTTTGGGAGTACTTCAACTCGCCTGAAAAATCCGCTCCCCTTCTCCCTCTCATAATGGGAGAGGGAGGGTGTTACTGCACCGAGTCGAAGTACTCCCAAAAGTGCTGTTCCGCCATACAATATAATGTATTTTCTACAGGAGCCATCCGGAAGAACCCTGCAACCCAGGATGCCACTGATTGGGCTGTCCAGGTTAATGTTACGTGTTACCTGAAAGGAGCATCTGACCGTAAAGGCGGAAAAGGCAGTACACAGCTGAGAGGGACCCACAGATGACGCCTTAAACCGAGGCTGACTACTGACACCCCAGCATCGCTGACAACTGGAAACCTTTCTTTATCCTGCAGTCAGTAACATCAAGAACCCTAAAGAATCCTGAAGTGTCACACTACACTCAACCAATCCACACTTCACTTTGAAAATTACTATTCTTTTATTTTTCAAATTCCATGTGACCCTGCCTTAAGGGGAGCTCCTCGTATAGATATGGAATGGCGAGGATGTTTGTCCTTTATACAGGTGCACGAGATAAAGTACTGATTGTAAGTGCCTCATGCTTATACATTACATTCATGTGGATCTTTTTTTTAATATCTTTAGTGTCTTTTACTGGGTTTTTTTAGTCATGTGGATTTGTTTTTTTTATCATTCTGTTTATGTTGGTGTGTGGTGTTATAAGCTACTGGAACCTTGAATTTCCCCTTGAGGGTCAATCAAGTATTTGTTCATTTTTAATTCACAATATACAGATCTTATTGCAGCAAAGTGAAAATATTGTGTTCCAGGTCAGCAGTGCCATTATAATAGTCTATTCTAGTCCAGAGCTTTACTCTAGGATAAGTGGTAATAATTTATTGTTAGAAATGACGATTTATTTGGTATGCTGCACGTTCTTTGGTACCAAATATCCTCATTACTTAATTTTATGTTTACTGGTAGCCAAATTCTTTTCATCCCAGAGCTGACCTCTAAATTATTAACAATTGTTGTAAATGATATGTTCTAATTTGTAATGTTTTTTTAAACTAGAATTTATTTGGAAACCTGCATGTTTTTTAGTACTTTTTTTATTTTTCAGTTATTTATATTTCAGTGCTCTTACACATCTTGGTTCAATGACTGTTACTGTACTTTGAAATGTGGAATAAAAAATCCAAATGAGAATTTGTCTGGTTTGATCAATCATTATTTTTGATAAACTGCATGCTAGAATTAGCTTATATAAATATTATTTATATATATAAACAATAAGCGGCGGCAAAACGCTTGAAAATAGCGTTTGCCTCCGACGGGCCGCGAAAGAGGTCCGCCGACTCATTCAATATAAAGGCGGCCGAACGGCGGTTGGCCGGCGGGCCAGCCGCGGATTGAAGGCGGTAGACAGCGGCTGCCGCCGGCGGGCCGCCGTCAGACGTGTTTGCGATTGCTCCCTTATGACGCTTCTACTGCTTCCAGAGCACCGCCGGTGGTCCGCCGACTCATTGCTATCTTTTGCTATCTGGGAATGACTGTTACTGTACTTTGAAATGTGGAAGAAAAAATCCAAATGAGAATTTGTCTGGTTTGATCAATCATTATTTTTGATAAACTGCATGCTAGAATTAGCCTATATAAATATTATTTATATAAATAAACAATAAGCGGCGGCAAAACGCTTGAAAATAGCGTTTGCCTCCGACGGGCCGCGAAAGAGCCGCCTTCAATATAAAGGCGGCCGAACAGCGGTTGGCCGGCGGGCCAGCCGCGGATTGAAGGCGGTAGACAGGCGGGCCGCCGTCAGACGTGTTTGCGATTACGCCCTTATGACGCTTCTACTGCCTCCAGAGCACCGCCGGTGGTCCGCCGACTCATTGCTATCTTTTGCTATCTGGGTAAAGGCCCGGGTATACTTTTTTTCCGCGTCCGGCTCGCATAGCTTTCAAAGTATACTCAACGCGGTTGAAGTGCGGATGACCGAATTTTGCACATGCACCATACAAATGTGTCGTCGTACTATTCCTGGCCGTCAGAGGGCAGTACAGAGTCGCTTTCTTGTACAGGACATGCATCAAACCAGGATAGAAGAAGACTGGCGACCGCATTGCAAACAACAAACAGTATATAGCAAACTCAAACAAAGAAGAAATGCTTTTATGCCTCCTTTCTTCTTCAACGTGCTTATTTGAATCGGTCGTCTGCACTCTTCCTCGACTATGGGACTGTACTGTGTGTATTGCCACCTAGTGGACCCTCTTAATCGAACTCGCGCATGCGCTGTTGTACGAAAATGACGTCATGCGGACGGTGCGCATACGCGGACGTCCCGAGTATACTTTCGGCTTTAGAGAAAATCTTTTGCTTGTAGTTTAAAAAAAGAAAATAGGTTACAATAAAGTACAAAAGACTTAAGACTTTATTTTTATCTGAAATTAGTAAAATAAAAGTCTTATAGGGTTGCAAAAAATGCTAAAAACATGAACAATACAATAGAGCTAAGAAGCTTTATTGTAATTATAATTAAAGAAGCTTCATTGTAATTATAAATAATAAAGTAAAAATATGTATACATGTAACAATATTCTATATGACCAGTACAATATGGCTCTAATTAAAAGAAAATTATTGTAAATGTCAGCTATGAATGTACAGTTTGGTGTGCATCTAAAAATACTTCACAATATAAAAAAATAAGATATACATTTGTAAACCATCACACAGTGTAACTCTTTGAGAATGGAGTTAAATGTTGTCGTGCCATTGTTCAAAACAGTTCCTATTTAACTGAACACACAATGGAACATTACATGATTGTCGTCTTCTGGGTGACTCATGTGCACATTCCATGAAATAGTGCGGTATCTCTCTCTTGACATTACTCTTGCAGGAAAAGGCAAGGAGAAAACATCGTCCTGTCTCCAGTAGTCCCTGATGGAGATTATCTTTACCATGGCCATATAAAATAGTAGTCCATTGTAGCGGTACATCTCAGTGACGCTGACATCTTTCCATTTATGCTTGCAACCCTTTGCTGTTACCCTGGCTGCCTGAGCGTCAGTGTTATGGCATAGATTTAAAACTGCATCCTACGGAAAAAACATTTTGAAGAGACTCTGGTGTGTGTGCGTCTGCATGACTCAGCTGATGTCCAGGTTCCCGTGCAGGAAAGAAACAAAGTGTGTGGAACCACATCAATATCAGCCTTTGTTTTCCATGACAAAATGGACCTGCTGCTGCTTGCCTGGATGTTGGTCTTGACTCTTTTTGCAAAAGGGGCCTTTTCACTTTCAGTGGTAAATCTGTAAATAAATAAATAAATGGTTTGGGTTAGAAAAATTTGAAACAAAATATAAAATAAAAATATTACTCAGTATTTTATTGTAGTAGTGACACTTTAATAAACTGTACTTACACATTAGTCTCAGTTGCTTTGAGAACTGAAGGAGACCTATGGCGTTTGTGAGTAGCGGGTAAAAGTGAAAGTGATGCAGCCACATCCCTAAAAAAAAACTAAACAAATCATCATCATGTATTTTCCAAAGCACTAAAGCAGCACATTACTAATACTAATATAGTGCACGCATAACAGAAACATGGGTAAATGTGGCTTACACTGGATGAATGTCGGTCGCGTTGCTGTGTGATCTCGTGAGAGTAAATGAAAGCGAAAGTGTTGCAGCCACATTCCTAAAAAAATAATCATCATAATTAGTATCATCGTGTATTTTCCAAAGTACTAAGCAACAAATCAGTAATACTAATATAGTGCAGGCATAACAGAAAAATGGGTACATGTTTACGTACTCTTTATTGTTCCCAGTTGCGCATCTGCATGCCCTCGTGCGAGGACCAGACGAAGTTGGTGTTGCAGACACATTCCTGAAAACATATCTTAATTAATATCATGTATTTTCAAAATACAAAGCAACATGTCACCAGGTGACTATGGGAGGGCGGGAACCAAAAGTGGCGGAGAAAGGTTCCGTGAAGATGGTTTCCGCCCGGGCCCTATTTTTAACTGCACCATTTTATTTCCTGGTCTCCCTAGCGACACAGATGATGGATAAACGAGCAACAGGTGTGACCATTCAAGCTGAGTACTCATGATTGGAGGATGGAACAGAGACAACGGACATAAAAAGGCCCAAAGAAGCCCAAAGAGGGAAGTCGTTTCGGGCACGAGTTGCTACACTGCCTAGGGCAGACACCGATCACACGCTCCGTCCTTTTAGAGGAGCCGGAGGGCGCCGTCGATCCACGGAGGTGCTTATAGCACATGGAAAGAGTGCGGCAGCCAAGAAGGGCGAAAAGGACGGAGCGGTGGATTTTAAAGGAACACTGCACCGGAACGTGCTGGTGGTATACTTTGTGTACGCTGTGTTGCTGCTTTGCAGACGGACCACGCTGGTTGGATCGCTCTCCTGGGGAAGAGAGAAAGAGACAATCAGCTGACGAAGGAATATTGTGGAGTTTCAGTGACAAAGAGTGGACACAGAGCCATCAAGAACGCAGTGAACCGAGGTTATTGGAAACAAAGCGTGAGTAACCGTGGTGGTACTTATCTGTACATAACTTGTATGAAGAGTTGTCCTGGTGTGTGCTTTTTTTGCGTTTCTTGAGGTCCCTGGCCCCACTGGAGAGGAAAGCGTGGGTGAGCCGCGGGTTGACCGGAAGCACGGACGACGCACCGTTTACCAGTAAGTCAGTGGCCCTGTGGGAAAAAGGAAGTGCAGGTGAGCCAGGGGAGTGATAACCAACACGCCGGGCCTGTGAACATCACATATCTCTCCCTCAATTGTGATCCAGTTGTTACCCAACCATCCTCTCGAGGTCGTCGTAGTCAGGTGGCAAGGACGATCTAAAATTCACGTGAAATTGTATAAGAGTGCTGTGGGTGAGTTTCACTGATTGATGGTGTTTACGCTTTACTTGCTGTGTATATGCTGTGCTTGTAGCGTTCAAACTGCCGAGCCTCCGACGAGTCACGAGAGGACGACATCCGTTGTGGCCTGAGTCCTACAGAGAGAGAGAAAACCAAGCCCTGTGCCCGGGGTGTGACAACGAGAGCTTCGTTTGTACACAGAACAGACAGTGGTAGAACACAGTGAGTAGTATCAAGTGTGTACCGTGCGGATTGTGGGTCGTAACGGTGTGTGTACTGACCTCGTCAACAGAAGCTTGTGGTGAACGGAGCCTCGACGAAAGTTCGCCCCAGCTCGTGACCCCGGTCGTGGAAGAAGAAGGGGGAGTTTGGGAAGCGTTCGGCTCCGGTCATCGGACTCACTAGTCCCTACGACGCCCGGACAGCCATACTGGAAGGGCGAAGGAATACGGTACACTGACACTGTAGCAAAATCCACTGTATGTAGCAACTATCTACCTGAAACCAGTGAAGCTTTGTGTGGGAACGAGGATCCCCCGGCACTGTGAGTAACGCCACCTGTGAAATAAACCTGTTCTGTGCTTATAGCAACTACCTACCTGAAACCAGTGAAGCTTTGTGTGGGAACGAGGATCCCCCGGCACTGTGAGTAACGTAACCTGTGAAATAAACCTGTTCTGTGCTTATAGTAACTACCTACCTGAAACCAGTGAAGCTTTGTGTGGGAACGAGGATCCCCCGGCACTGTGAGTAACGTAACCTGTGAAATAAACCTGTTCTGTGCTTATAGTAACTACCTACCTGAAACCAGTGAAGCTTTGTGTGGGAACGAGGATCCCCCGGCACTGTGAGTAACGCAACCTGTGAAATAAACCTGTTCTGTGCTTATAGCAACTACCTACCTGAAACCAGTGAAGCTTTGTGTGGGAACAAGGATCCCCCGGCACTGTGAGTAATGCAACCTGTGAAATAAACCTGTGCTGTGCTTATAGCAACTACCTACCTGAACTAGTGGAGCTCTGTGTGGGAACGAGGACCCCCCGGCATTGTGAGTAACGCCACCTGTGAACTAAACCTGTACTGTGCTTACAGCAACTACCTACCTGAACCAGTGAAGCTCTGTGTGGGAACGAGGATCCCCCGGCACTGTGAGTAACACAACCTGTGGGATAAACCGGTGCTGTGATTATAGCAACTACCTACCTGCATCAGTGAAGCTCTGTGTGGGAACGAGGATCCCCCAGCACTGTGAGTAGCAAAGGAGTACTTACCCTGGTCTGACTGTGTTTGATTCTGCCTCCAGGAGAAGCGGAGCGCGCCACGGATTGCTGGGCCAGAGCCCCGGTCCCCAGTCTTTTCCCCAAGTGGCCCTGGAGGCAAAGAAGAGCCACATTAGTTTTAAGTTTCCCTTTTTCCCTTCCCCCTTTTCCCTTTCTTTTAAATATTTAATAAAGTTTATTTTAATTATAGTATACTCGTCTGCCTGGTCATTGGGGTGGTCTTGGGAAACTCCTCGAGGTGGAAGAGTTGAGAGGGGTGTGACCCTTTAGTCTATTTGGGTCCGCCTCGGGGTGTGACAAACACATCAGTATTACTAATATTGAGAATTTATTTTTATAATTAATAATGTATTCTCCACAGTAACAAACCTAAAAAGCAATAAGAAAATGGTAAATGGACTGCATTTATATAGCGCTTTTAACAGACCTATGGCTATCCAAAGCGCTTAACAATTAGCCTCACATTCACCCATTCACTCACACATTCATACACCAACTAAGGAAGTAAAGCAGTAGAGCTGAGATAAGATAATTGGGTACAGAGATGCGCTGTATATGTATGTTAACGGGCCATTACTGGACATATTTATGGCTAAGCATGACATATCTCACATTTACAGAACATCAATACTAGGCTACATCGAAACATTTACATCCGAACAGATACATGAATATTTGCGCATGATGACAATCTCCGGGCACATTTACTGTTATCATGTAAGCAACATGTCAGTAATACAAATATTGTGAATGCATAAAAGAAAAACAATGGTTACATGTGGACGTACTCTTTATTGTTCTCAATTGCGCTTTTGCGTGCCCTCTCAATGTGAGTATCTAACGAAGGTGAAAGTGATCAGCAACAAAAAAAAACAATTATAGTTTTATGCATAAACAAAATCAAGCAACACATCAGTTAATACTAATATTGAGAACAGAAAAGCCGGTAAATGTAACTTGCACTTTATGAATTTCGGGTTCGTTTCGGCATGCCCCCGTGCGAGTAAATGACGGTGAAGCCACATTCCTAAAAAAAACATTTGTATCATGTATTTTCGGAAAATACAGATATTACTAATTACTACAATTACAATTACAATTACTTAGCAAAACATCAGTAATAGTCTATTAATAAAACAGAAAAGCCCGCAAATGTGACTTACCCTGTATGAATGTCCGTCGCATTTCTGCAAATGCCCGCTGAAGAGGAGAGAGATGCAGCCACATTCCTACAAAAGTTTTTAATAATTAATATAATGTATTCTCCACAGTAACAAACTTATAAAGCAATACTTAGGTGGTAAAGCATAGTTGAGATAAGATAATTGGGTACATAGATGTGCTGTATATCTTTGTTAACGGGCCATTACCGGACATATTTATGGCTAAACATTAACAAATTACATATCTCCGGACACATTTACAGCACATCGATACTACATCGATACATTTACACCCGTACAGATAGTCGCGTAAACAAGACTTGTTGAGGCATAAACACTAGTCAAAATATTCTAAATAGTGATATTGTTTTATGACATATTGTATATTTACATTACACCATACAGTCATACTGTTTAATGCATGACATATCTCCGGGCTCATTTACAGCACATCGTTACACCCGAGCAAATAATCGCGTAAAGAAGCCTTATTGATAAGTCGGCATGAACACTATAGTTATAGTAGTGATATTGCTTTATAACATATTCACATTACACTAATCAGCATACGGTTTAATGTAAGAACTATCATTTTAATTAGGGCTGGGATAAACTAATTTTTTTACGATTAATCTAGCGATTCTTTTTCCGATGCATCGATTAATCTAACGATTCATTTCATCAGTCCGATTCGACTTCGATTCGATCCTCGATTATCTCCCCATTAATGAACTAATAGCAATTTATACATGTTGATTTACATATCTGAATGTAAACATTTCAATATATGTTGATTGCTCTTGAAATTTCAAAATAAAAAAAGACTATACAAGTGCAGAGCAGAGCACTTCGATAAGCTGTAAATAACTTTAAAAACAGTAAAGTACACGGTGGTCATGGTTTAGCAGTGCTGTTTCTCAATCCGAAGGCTGCAGCCTGCATGTCGTCATCAACCCGGGATTAAGTTATAGCATATTACAACAACTTACAATTAACTAAGAATAATAGTCAACTTTATAATTGTTAATATACAGCATTAACACACCATTGCGATACCTCCATATGAAGACGTTGTTCTGCAGGTTCGTCGTCTTCATTTTCATCTCACTCCATTTCCGACTCTGGCGCGAACATATAAGGCTGGATGGACAAGTCTTCCGTTGTTGACATTTTGTGAATAACGAGTGAATAAAAAGTTTCTGTGCCACTAGATAATCGTATCTCTGCTATAAAACTACAAAAATGGCCGAACGGGGTGGAGTTTAACCGAGTGTCACCTCTGCAACCTGGAGAGGGGCCAGAGTATGACGTGCATTTAAAAAGACAGCACCGAAACGAGTTGCTCTCAGATGCACATCAGAAAAGGGGTAGAAAGGGGGCCTGTGGGGCTATAATAATAAGGAATTCAGACCCAAGCATTGCAGTTTCGCTTTATATAGACCACAAATAGATGATTTATATGTAAAAAGGACAGATTTAAAAGCATGATATGTCTGCTTTAAATATATAAACATACAATATACGAAATGAAAGAACAGACCCTCTGCTTTCAAAAAAAAAAAAAAAAAAACGTTTCATCCTACCTTCAGTGGTTCTTTTGTAATCAGCTTTTTTTTTAATTACATCATGTAAAAGTAGACATCTCAGGCTTTTTTTAGACATATGTATCATTTTCGTGTGACAAGTATTGGCGGAGTTATCAGTTCATGTTTGTAACGTGTTTGAGGAAGATGGTCAAGGAGACAGAGATGTCTGAATGCACTCCCTGTTTATTTTCTTTATTTGCCAAAAGCACACGGTTTTGTTGTTATTATGAAGGCACTCACATTAAAGAAGACACTTCACAGTTTCGAATGATGTATTAAATGTATGTGTATGATTATGAATGATGGAGTATTTTAAGTGGACGCACAGGAAACAGGAAAAAATGTGTCAAAACGCGGCCCCGCGTTTTTGGGCACCAGGGGGTTAACCTGGGCACAGGGGGGCGCTCTGACTACAGAGTTGCCTGATAGCTTCAAAAGGGTAAGAGAAGAAGCATTAGACAAGAAGTGATGTTGTCACAGAATGGAAAACTTTCTCAGCTTTGTTTGACCTGTGTTTGTACCCTGTTTTGAGGAACTTGTTGTTCTAATACTCAGACGTAAGTACATATATTGTAAATAGAATGTGTACATTGTTTGTTGTGTTTGTAAATCTGTATATGTGTGGTAATTTTGTAGCACAAGACATCAGATTTTACACCAGGTAAGATACTTGTAATATTAACTAGGGATGCACCGAATCCAGGATTCGGATTCGGCCGAATACTGGGCTTTTTGAGGGGGTTCGGCTGAATCTTAGATTTTTTTTCCACCAAACCGAACCCTAAGCTTGCGCTACGCTGGTTGACGTCACGCGGCCGTTGATTACAGACATCAGGTGCTGACGTGGAGATAAGTGTTGTTTTTTTCCGGTGACCCTTAGGGGCGTTTCACATTTCGTGGACGCACCTGGAAAAACTAACGCATCGCACCGCATCGCTTTCATTGTGCTTTGCAGTCGGGCTATCAAAATGCATCCCCGCCCTGCCCATCGGGCTATCTTGACTTATAGGGAGGAAAAAATATATTTAAATGCTTATGTATCCTCTCACAGATTTGGATGGGTAATTGTGGTGCATGAAATTCAGGCATTGGGTATTTAAATTGCGTTTGAGCGCGCGCTTGAGTTTTACTTTCACTTTCGCGTTTGGGCGAAGCCACAGTACAGGAAGCAATCCGTACTGATTTGTCATGGATTTTTGTGAAAATCCTCCAACTTCGTCCTGTCAGTCATTACAATCCTCACGTAAGAAAATTAAATCTCTCGCAGCAAGCTTTAAAGTGAAGATTGTAAGGGCAGTGAAGAGAGTGACTCTGTGCAGAATCTTAAAGCAACAGTAGCCCCTGTTTTTCTGATCTAAAAAATAATCCAATCTCTAACTGGATGATCCAAACTGTGAATTTTGTGACCCACTGAACCACTTTTAAATGGTGGGTATATCTGGTGTGGGGATGAGCAGGAACAGTTGGTTTACATGGAAATCCAGTTTTTTTGTTTGTTAAAAAACCAACAGCATCAAAACAACAACAAGAATAGCAGATTAAACATTGTGGTTAGAGGCCCTATTGGCTTTGTATTGGCAAAATTTCAGGCTACCAAAAACTGAAGAGTGCCTGCCCGAAGGGCTACCAGGGATTTTGAAATTTTGCGAGCCCTGTAATGGAATAAGGATGCGAGTAGGATTCGGTTTCGGATTCGGCCGAATCTTAAACAGTGGATTCGGTATTCGGCCGAACCCAAAAAATCTGGATTCGGTGCATCCCTAATATTAACATTTACTCATAATTTTTACTGACTACCTGACCAAGTAATAATTTTCTCCATGTCTAAATTTTAATACTGTATTTTAGATTTCCCTCGTACGAGCATCTAATGGCATTTTCAAAGCTGATCGAGGCAGCAACTACTAAAATAAATAGGGTCACCAGGGCAAAGAAAGCGTTCGCCACTAGCACACCAATTGAAAGCCCTTTAACAAGACCCACTGTAAGTAACTACAAATACCTACATGCACACACCCACACATAAACATGAAAATGATGGTTCTGAATTAACACTCATTAAACTGGTCTCTCCTCAGAAACTGCTGCCAATAGATGATATCTTCCTCTTTTTGATGTACCTGTCTTCTGGCTGTACCCAGAGAGAGTTGGGTCATAGAGTTAACATCCACCGAGCAACAGTTAGCCGAATCATCACAACCTAAGCCATCTTCCTCTACAGCTTACTGGGCTCTGTCTGTATGTGGATGTCTCCTGCAGCTGTGAAGGCCCTCCACAGATGCAAAGGAGAAGGGATCAAGGTGTTTGACACTGTAGCTCTGTACAGTCAAGGATTACACATGAGCAGGGCCTGAAGTTAACTTTTTTGACCACCAGCCACTAGGCCTGGCAAACTCGATTCCTTTTAAGGATCCGGGTTATTGTGAGTCACTCACTAAAGTGATCCGGGTTGTGTGATTCACTTGAGTCATTTGAGTCAGTATTGCTAAATTGCCAAGGAAACTCAGTACAGACCCACTTGTAACCAGCTGATCCACGCGACTCGAGATTCTCAGAGCCGGAAACATTGCAGACTCGCAGACCATGGACATGAGACTCGCTCTACAAATCCACTAACCGGCTGATTCGCGTGGATCTATAGAGCGACTGAAGTCTCCTCAAAAGCAAATCCATAACAAAAGCCTTTCACTTCTGAAATAACATGCTTATAGGTTTTAGGTTTGGTGTGTATGGTCGACCATTTAAAAAAGAAGCCTAATAACAATAGCATAATAATATAGAGAAAATATAGAATAAAACTGTCCTGCTATTGTAGCCCTCAGAGCCGGAGAGACAGTTCGCGCAGATCAGCCGGTTACGGATCAGCTGGTTACGGATCAGTCGGTTACGAGTTGAGAGACTCTCGAGTCAGAGCAGATTCGCATGTCTCTCGAGTCCGCATTGTTTCCGGCTCTGGGTGAGAATCTCGGGTCAGTTCGCGGCTTGCGCGGATCCACGGGTCTCTCGAGTTTGCAATGTTTCCGGCTCTGAGTGAGAATCTCGGGTCAATTCGTGGCTCACGCAGATCCGCAGGTCTCTCAAGTTTGCAATGTTTCCGGCTCTGAGTGAGAATCTCGGGTCAGTTCTCGCGCAGATCAGCCGGTTACGAGTGGATTTGTAGTGCGAGCGAAGTCTCATCAATAATGTTGAAAGAGGTTTGTGTGTGTGGTGGCGCTGTTTATGGTTTTACATTGAATTGTAGTAGGACTCAACTGATCCGGGTTAATGACACTAGAGACTCGCGACTCATGAGTTAATTTAAAGATCCGGGTTAAAGATCCGAGTGAGTCACGACTCGAACAGGTCTACCAGCCACTGTGGCAGGTGGATTTAGAAAGCCAGCCAGTTTTTTTTTTGCCTGAATAGTGAATGATAACACTGTTTTTAATATATGAATTAAATATACAAAAGTTAATTTCTCTTTGTCTTAGGTTGTTTGATTAACATTAATGACACAGACTTAAGTATGTTAATTGAGGTTACTGTCTCTTTAAGACCAGCACAGACACAGTTTTTGACTCTCTAGTCTCTATACATACACTTAAGTTAAGACATAACGAAATGTTTTATAAGAATAAGAATACTGTTGAGATCATTTTGTTTATTATATGTGCCCTGTCAAGAGCAGAAAGATTTTATGTACGCTTGCTTTTAGGAACGCGTCTCTCAGATGTTCCCTATTGAGTGCCCTTAAACCCGCGCGTGCACACAGAGACGAAGGGGGCACAAACTGCGCACATAAACGCCCCACATACGTTGTTTTTCATTACTCTATTCGCAAAATGTATGTTAATATACTACAGTATAAGACACAGTAGCACAACTCTCTTTAAAGTTTACACTTTAAGAGTTCTGATCCGTCACAGCAGCACTACACATCTGTGAAACTGTGATTGTACTGTAGCCTATGTCAGCATTGCGTTCACATCCCATCTCACCAACAGTTTAATACTTAACTTACTCGCACATCCAAACGTAGTCAGAGAAGTGCCTTATCTTCTTTCCAATCGCATGAACGTTGCGAAACAGCAGTCGCATCCTCTCAATGAATCACTCAATTTGCATCAGTGATATGCGCACCTTGATAAGAAATGAGCGGTTGCCGGTTACCCAAACAAATATTTTAATGATATTCGGGCCGCGGTCAGTCGGTCGGGTTTAAAAACTATTTTGAACAATTGCAGGCGGGTTAGTTGAAAATGTCGGTCGGGAGTGGGTTGTTTATACATTGACCCGCGCATCACTGATTCGCATTGGCTACCCGCCAATGTGGCTGGTAGATTGACAGTGCTACCCGCCAATTGCAAAATCCACCCGCATTTGGCGTGTGGTCGGGTGTTAATTTCAGGCCCTGCACGTGGGTCACTTTGCATGCCATCAAAGTCCTGTGGAAGATTGACCTTCACAGCTGCAGGGGACATCCATATACAGATGGATTTATATACCTACAGCCATCCATATACCTACGGGCTCGTGCCTCTGGCCTAATCACAGCCGTGATGATATAGAGCTATATCACACTCCATCTCGAGCACTAATGCTTAAATATTGGTTGTCAGGCAGTCATTTAATGGTATGCAATCCAAAATATTATGATCCTACTCAACAGCTACTACAATTACAATACTCAGCACTCAATTATTTATATATCAAATTATTAGACACCTATTAGCAAAGGAAAACAAACATTTTATAATTTCAACAATTTTTAAATGATCAATATGTTGAGATTTCAAATGTACACTGTAAACCCGAATGCTCAAAGTAATTAATTGTATTTAGTACTGTTAACTTAAATCATTACAATTAGTTCAAATTAATTAACCTTGTTGAGTATTTAGAACTTTCAGATATTTATGAGTTTGTAAAAATTAAACTTTTTAAGTTAGATGAATACATGTTGTTTTTTAATTTGCACTAACTGTCTCTTTAATGTACTCCAACTTAAAATCCCTCAGTTTAGAGATTTTGCGTCTGACGTCATCCGTGTTCACGTAAGCTGCTCGCGTTGAGTTCTTCTCCTCAAGATGACGGATCGGTCGCTTCATGGGGTGCTGTAAGTCTCACCTTTAAACTCAATGTATCAATTCTAAAGGCCATTATGTTTACTTTTCATGTACGTAATTGTGTTTAACAGTTAGATGTGATGTAAATATGATATTTTTAGATGCGTTGTCACATTGTTGCTGTCTTTTGTGAGTAATGCCATATTTGTCTAGGGAATTTAGTGACTGCAGTACTGGAAGATTCCAGTAGGGGGCGTGGACAGGTGACTAGGGTAAAGCACGCGTTCCTTTAGTATCATAGAACAATACACTGATTGAGGGAAACTCAGCGTGTTTGTTCGTCTCTAATTCCTGTTCCCTTATTGCAGGTAAAACCCCTAGAAAACCTATTATTTATTGCTTTAATGCTTCAGTGACTGTTGTGGGAATTATTATGAGTTTGTTTTATGCACTTTATTAGTTAAAAAGTAGCTAAACTGTGTTTAATGAAAAGTAGGTCACGCGTGGCGCACGTGAATCACCCCCCCCCCCCCAATGTGACGATAACTTGAGAGTAATGGTTGTGGTCTAAATGATTATTTCTAATGATGTGTATATTAAGGTTATGGCAATGCAAGTTTTATATGTATTGATCAGGATTTTTTGTTTGTGTTTATACTATTAGTCGATGTGTTAAGTGACTGGTCTAAAAGTAATAAACAGTGGTTAATGTGAATCGTTGTGCACATGGCTGTTTAAGTGATTAACTGAATAATGAGACACATATGTATACTATTAATATGCATTATATTGCATTTGTCAATGTATGTGTTTTAATGAGAGAGAATTGTTGCGTTTGCTACCTGTTTATTTTTAGATCCTGCTTGCTATTACTGTTTGAATCATAATGTTTAACCATGTAAATGTTTCTTTTCAGATTTCAAATAAGATGATAGACTGGGAGTGCAGGGTGTAAAAAGATTAATCGTTCAAGACTCCACCTCCTCAGACACCACAGACTAGAACATAGATACTGCTCAAAAATAAGTCCACTTCCATGTATGTATCCTGATTGCATTCGGTGAACTCAAAAGTCACCTGTGTAAAAGCCATGTAACAGATAATTCCTAATAAGTGATGTACTAAATTCTGGCATCATTTTCATGTTCTTAATCTTTTTTGTTCCTGATTTTTTAGCTTGAAGATTCTGAAGTGCACATTGAGAAAGAGCCACTGGAGCAATATAGGGTTGTGCGTTACAGCTCTAATGGCCAAATGCATAGTGACCAAGTGAATGTCTCTGTTGTTCTTGAGGACGAATTGGTCACCACCCACAACCAACTTCCAGAGGCGTTTCTTGTCCTGTTTGGATTCCTGTATGCTTTTCACATACATATTCCTAAAGGACTTGCAAAAACATTGGTATTTGTGCAAAAAACTTTTGCTTGGCATGGAAGATGGGAAACTGTCTCCTAGCCTGCAAACCTTAAAGAACGAGTTGATGTGAAGCATAACTTGTACTACCTCAGCACACACAAAAGACAAAAAGAGTTACTTAAATGTTATCTAACTGATGTTACTTTGATTTTTTTTACTTGTATCTACTTAGTTCTTATTGACAAGTTCTTGTATTAACAAACCGGTTCAGTTTAAGAAATTGTCATGTTTAATGCAACTGTGTGGTGTTAATATAGGAAGTTGGCTGTTAAGCATTCCTTGCTCATTTCTCATTTTATAAAATGCTGTTAAACAGTTTGAGCCTGTTAAAAGGTATGTTGTGTTGCTAAGAGAATTTAATTTTTGACTGGAAAATATGAAATGCTGTTAAACAGTTTTGTTACCTTGTTACCTTGAACCCATTAAAAGGGTAACTTTACTTACCCTTGGGTTGCTAAACAGACTTTAATTTTTGACTGCAGATTGTATCACATTTGTAAATTTAAGAGAGATGTTTAATGCAACTGTCTCATGCTAGTTTAAATGTATGAAATTTGCTGTGGAGCAATCCTTTTGTGAAATAAATTGCCAAAATTTTATTACACATGTCATGTGTTTTCTGTGAAATTGCTGAAGCATTTTGATAAAAATTTTAGAAGTTGATTTAACTTGATATAGAAAAACAATTTGCTTAGCAAGAACTCAAAAAGAAAAGTATAGTAAATGACACATTTGAATTGCAAGCACTCAAAATACACAAGTTTAGATAATGAAATATTTCAGGTGCAAGAACTCAAAATACACAAGTTTAGTAAATTAAATGTTTGAGTTGCAAGAACTCAAAATATAAGTGTGTAATAATTAAAATGTTTGATATGCAAGAACTCAAACTATAACTGTGTAGTAATTAAAATGTTTGATATGCAAGAACTCAAAATATAACTGTGTAGTAATTAAAATGTTTGTGTTAACTTACTTAGTACTTTCAGTTAGGTCCAATTAACATAAATGAGAACCAGAAACTCAAAACTTATAAGTTCTGCATAATTAAAATCAGGATCATCAAAACTCAAAAGATTTGAGGCAACTGATTACCTCAAATGTTTTGAGTATTTCCAACTTATTCGGGTTTACAGTGTAGCCAAAAATTCTAATCTGAAGGTCAAACAGAACTTGTCAAAAAGTATTGACCACCACCTTTCTTATAGATCAATTTTCTGCTCTGGGGCTGGGCAAATTTCTCAGTAGGCACCAATCAAAGGCCACATTTCTATGATATCATCATGTAGACTTCTTACAAAGTATTTTACAGTATTTTAAAAATACAAAACACTAAAATATTTTGATACAAAATATGAAGGCATTTTCATCAACCCTATCAAATACAAATTACAAAATACTATTTTGTATTTTAAATATGTATTTGAAATTCATGTATCAAAAATACTGCCCATCCCTGATAGGGGTGTGGTAAAGGGCACTGAGAACCCAGGGACCGAGGCAGGGGGGACCCTTAGAAGTCAGTTTTAAATACATACATTTACATGCACTAACATTTGTACAGCATTTATGTCCAAATAAATAGTTCCTGTGTAAAACTAAACTTGTAGATAGGCTCTGGTTTGGTATAAAAAAGTCATTTCATGCTGTGCAGGGCCCCACCACCCCTCTCGAATCTATGTAAATGGTACGACCCGCAGGTCAGGTGCTTCTCCTCGAGCAAACAATAGGTGTGTTCGACTTCATGTGGCGCTGCGCAGACCGATTGGCGGCTGACTTGAAGCAGTGCATTCCGGTTAGTATTTTTGTCCGACTTCAGCTGGCGCTGCATGCACGTGACTGTGTCATATGGTTTTTAAGTACCGCGAGAGCCTTTCGAGAGTAGCCGGCTAGCTCAGGCGGTGCAGCTTCTCCAGAGCGGCTGCACGGAGTTGTGATGACGTTACACCTTTACGTGATTGGTTGCCTCACTGATGACAATTATCACGTGCGTTTCAAGTTTAATCCAACCTTTAGCTCCACTAATAAACATTATAAATTCATGTTTTAAAACAGGAAAAAACACTTTAATATGCTTAAATATGTTGTATTGTGTCGTGTAATAAAATAAAAATGAAAATAACAAACTCTATTGGTATTTTAATAATAGGCTTGTTTCCCGTTATTTTCGGGTATACAGTATGAACAGCAATTAAAATATTCGATATAAAATGTTTCTGGTTGCAACTTTTTATTAAAAGGTTTGTTTTATCAAATTCAGCATCTAATTCACTTCATTTGCGATTAAAAACAAGGAAACACGGCGCACACGTCACTACGGCAAGCAGCAGGTGTCCGGCTTGACGGCTCCGTCTTCAGTTCCTCCCTCGACTGCAAGCGGCAAACCTCGCCGATCGGTCTGCGCAGCGCCGGATGATCTCGAACACACCTGTTAGGTGTGTTCGACTTCATGCGGCGCTGCGCAGACCGATCGGCGGCTGACTTGAAGCAGTGCATTCCGGTTAGTATTTTTGTCCGACTTCAGCTGGCGCTGCATGCACGTGACTGTGTCATATGGTTTTTAAGTACCGCGAGAGCCTTTCGAGAGTAGCCGGCTAGCTCAGTCGGTGCAGCTTCTCCAGAGCGGCTGCACGGAGTTGTGATGACGTAACAGCTTTACGTGATTGGTTGCCTCACTGATGACAACTATCACGTGCGTTTCAAGTTTAATCCAACCTTTAGCTCCACTAATAAACATTATAAATTCATGTTTTAAAGTGACACCATGTAATTTTTCAACCTTCATAATACATTTTCAAGACCCTTGTGATAGTACATCGACTTTAAATAGGTTGAATGACATGTCTACCATAGCCTGACGGGGTCTGTATCACTTTTACTCGTATTTTAAAACTTAGGGTTTCTGGTAGTAACCAGAGCACAAAAAAAAACTACAAAATTCGACTGCTTTACGGCATACGTCACTTCCTCCACACAATTTGTTTTTAACGTGAATTTTGCTGGAGGCTACTTAAGGAGTGTAGAGAGCAGTTTCTAATATGTGACTCTGTGGCACAGTCTTTAGTGTCACGGACCTATGACACGGGCGACCCGGGTTCGATTCCCCTTTAAGGCAATTTTTTATATAAACTGTTGATTCATACATAAATGCGATGTTCTTTATAAATTACGGCGATTATATTGCATATAGTTCCCTGTATTCAGATGCTGTGTTCACGTATTTACCTTTCTTTTTACTGTGTCTATGATATTTACATTACAATCCAGGATGCACTCAAACTTGCTCACAGTGTAAAACCAAACCCTATTCATTCACCAATCAGATCCGAGCGTTTCTCTCTTCTCTCTTCCTCATTTGCTGCGTTCCGCTGTCACTCGCGTGACGTATTACAAAGCGGCAGACCTAAACGCATCGGTTTACTTGGATTTGGAGCGATTTTCACACAAAAAAGAGGAATAACGAGCGCCATTGCGGAAAATCCTGGTGGCGAGGGAGAGAGAGAGGATGCAACAATATTTGTTTGGAAAAAGGCAAGGAAATACGTCTGGTCGTTTCTGAATTGGAAGGCTGCAGCCTCCGGAGGTCAAATATGCAGGCTGCACACGTCGTCAAGCCTGGGTTATTAAGGTAAACTGAGCATTACATTCGCAGGTCATAAGCATACTGCAACAATTTACGATTAACTAAGTATAATAGTCAACTTTGTAATTGTTAATATTGTGAAATAAGACAGTCTTGATGACGTATTAGAAATACGACATCCGGAGGCTGCAACCTTCAGATTGAGAAATGGCTTCTGCCACGACGAGTTCCTCATCAGAAAGTTGTAACATGACTGCGTTTCTCCCTGTTGTCTCAAAATGTTGATCGTTTAGCATTTTAAATGTTTAGTTTTTAGTTTAGTTTTAAGGTTGGCCAGTTCCTTTCCTTTGCGACAGTGCTGCGGCGCTTGTGGGCTCTAGGGGCGCTAGAAGTGAAAAATACGTGTCTAGCACCCCCTAGTGGCCAAAAGTTTCATGGTGTCCCTTTAAAACAGGAAAAAACACTTTAATATGCTTAAATATGTTGTATTGTGTCGTGTAATAAAATAAAAATGAAAATAACAAACTCTATTGGTATTTTAATAATAGGCTTGTTTCCCGTTATTTTCGGGTATACAGTATGAACAGCAATTAAAATATTCGATATAAAATGTTTCTAGTTGCAACTTTTTATTAAAAGGTTTGTTTTATCAAATTCAGCATCTAATTCACTTCATTTGCGATTAAAAACAAGGAAACGCGGCGCACACGTCACTACGGCAAGCAGCAGGTGTCCGGCTTGACGGCTCCGTCTTCAGTTCCTCCCTCGACTGCAAGCGGCAAACCTCGCCGATCGGTCTGCGCAGCGCCGGATGATCTCGAACACACCTAATGTTTCTGGGTAAATAACAGTGAGTGAGAAGCAGACGGAGGCGAAGCTGGGAGCTCAACACACTGCCACTCCTCTTCTGCTGCAGTTCTGCCCAGAGTCAGTAGTTTACATGAAAACACTGTATATTTCCCTCCATTATCAAAATCTAACACCTGCAAAAACACAAATCGTTAGCGTCTGTTTTACCGCATTATTATGCAAATAAGCTCATGCACACTTACATTAATTACAGGATTGTTCTCAGTTTAATGCACATCTTAATGATTGAAAATGACTTATTTTAAAATGTAATTCAAAGACTGAATGTCTAGTTTGCAGTTAGTATGCCCTGTGATTTTATAGTCTGCATTTGTTTTAAACAGACAAATAATAATCAATTAACGTGTACTTAGCCTACACTTTAAAAAAGGTATTGTGACAATAAATGATATTTTAGCAACCATTTGAAGCCATATATTTCAGTTTTAGACCCTGCAGCAGCAGGCCCCTCATCATGGCCGGGTGAAAGCAGTGATAGTGAGGTGGATGTGACAGTGAGACAAGGTGAGCTTTTAGCAGAATTGCCTGTTTTAACACTTAGTAATTAGTAATTAAGTGTCAAGAGGAAATAAGCAAAATGGGTACATTGTTAGTGAACACATTTAAACTTTAAACTGTAATTACTAATTTTAGTTTAATGTGTACAATAACAATGTACCCATTTGCTTATTTCCTTATGTAGCAGAGGCAGAAATAGAAGATGAGGTTGATATTCATATGAGTGATGAGAGGGAAAATGAAGAATGTGATGAAGGTAGTAAGGAGCAGGAGGACATAGCTGAAGAGGAAAGAGAAGAGAATGAGAGACTTAGAGATACTGGTCAGAGATTGTCAGAGGGCCCAGGATTATGGCCAACAACTCTTACTGATAAGCACAGGGAAAACTATTGTTCAAATGCTAGCCAGTGAAGGTGGAGCAAAACCTGGTATTGGAAAATCACACCTAAAGATATGGAGGGCAAACCATTCCCAACTTACCTTCAGTATGCAAAGTCCGCTAATGGCCGTGAGAAAATCAGAAGAGATTGGCTTATATATAGTGAAAGTGCAAAAGCTCTATACTGCATCCCATGTCTGCTCTTCTCTCATGAGCAGAAAACACCATTAAAAAGTGCACTAAATAGCAAAGATGGGCTTAAAACAGCAAACGTCAAATGGAAAAAGTATGAAAAGTTTCCAAAACGTGAGACACATGCCCGCCATAAGCAGTGCTATTTGAAATGGAAAAGTCTTCAACACTCCATATTGGGAGCAGGAGGTGTGGATAGTCAGGTGGAATGACAAATACTGACAGAAATTGAGAAGAACACATTATTATTGGAGAGGCTTAAGGATGTGACCATTCATTTGGTTTCAAGAAATCTTGCATTCAGAGGCAAAACCCTGGAACTTCTTGGTACTCTTGAGTCATTAGCACATTATGACCCCATTTTACATGAGCATCTTGAAAAAGTAAGAGAAAAGAAAGCATCACAGCTAACTTTTTACCTTAGTCCTGAAACACAGAATGAGTTTATTAAACTTTGTGGCAAAAAAGTTTTGAACAGCATTCTTGCAGAAACAGAAGAGGCAATTTATTACTCAATGATCTGTGACTCTACAACTGACATATCTCACAAAATGTTCTACTACTAAGATA
Source organism: Paramisgurnus dabryanus (assembly GCF_030506205.2). Classification (NCBI taxonomy): domain Eukaryota; kingdom Metazoa; phylum Chordata; class Actinopteri; order Cypriniformes; family Cobitidae; genus Paramisgurnus; species Paramisgurnus dabryanus. The sequence goes on from NC_133342.1 coordinate 43,239,647, forward strand.
TGTGCATCAAGACAAAAACAGATAACAGATGTTTGGTGTTTGGGAGATAACAGAAAGATTTCTCTAGTTCAAAGACTTTAATAAAAAGTCAGGCAAGAATTTCACAAATGATCCTAGACATGTTTAAAGACAGTGGCGTACCATTGGAAGACTGTCAAGGGCAAGTGTATGACAATGGTGCCAATATGTCAGGCAAAGTGAAAGGAGTTCAGGCTCAGATTTTACAACAAAACCCAGTTGCAACATACAGTCCTTGTACATCCCACACTCTCAATCTGGTGGGAGTTCATGCTGGGCAGTCCTGTCCTGAGGTTTCGACTTTTTTTGGATGTATTAACTGTCTGTACACATTTTTCAGCGCCAGTCCAGAACGATGGATGGGCAATTCTGAAAGACAAAACTGGTTGCTCTCTTCATTGTCTGTCAGAGACTCGTTGGAGTGTGCGTATTGCGGCTGTTCGAGTTGTGGTGACTCATTTGCCTTCAATTATTGTAGCATTGGACAGCTTAATTGCCAACTGCAATCTGACCAATGAGGCAAATGGTCTTAAAGATTATTTATCAAACTTTGATGCAGTTCTTCTCCACACTGTGTGAATAAAAATTCTGCAGTGCATTGAGAATCAAAATATAAGAGTTGGGTCCGAGTCCACCTTTGTCGAGTACGAGTCAAGACCAAGTTCTTAAACTTCAAGTCCGAGTTCAAGTCCGAGTCCAAAAGGGTCCGAGTTGGACTCAAGTCCGAGTTCTTAAAGGCCGAGTCCAAGTCGAGTCCGCCCGAGTCCAGAAAGTAATTAAATTGAAAAAAGATACAAAATTTGTATTGTAAATGGCAGTGGCGGTCCTGGCTAGATTTACGCCCTGGGCGAACCATCCCTTCGCCGCCCCCAGAAAAAAAAAATTACCCCCAAATCCCGCCACCAACATGTATTATTTTATTATATATAATCTTAAATACAAAAAGGTAACAAGAACAGAGAAAAACAAGATAAATAAATGTAATACAGTATATAAACACACACACACACACACACACACACACACACACACATACATAGGTTTGTTTGTAGAATTTTGAAATGTTCAATCTCAAAATTAAAGTCAATTAACTTAGAATATCCTATATCTTGTACACACAAAAATAATAAAACATAAAAAATTGGCCACTGGACCTGACGCAAAGTTATTAAAAGACATATTTATATTTAATTTTGTGTAATATTAAACTGTACCTGTCAAATTTTTTTCAGCATCCAGGTTACCGTGTGTTAGTTTTGTTAGTTTTAAAAAGGAAGTTTACAATCCCTTTTTATATTGAAAATCTGTAATTTTCCCCAAATCAGTGACACCACTTATAAACTTGGCAATTAAAGAGTTAAACCAGCAGCCATATCACCCTGTAGCCCAAGACAGCTTGCCCACTGAAGCTAAGCAGTGTTGAGCCTGGTCAGTACTTGGATGGGAGACCACCTGGGAAAACCAGGTTGCTGCTGGTAGAGGTGTTAGTGAGACCAGTAGGGGGTGCTCACCCTGTGGTCTGTGTGGGTCCTAACACCCCAGTATAGTGACGGGGACACTATACTGTCAAAAAAAGCACCGTCCTTCGGATGAGACGTTAAACCGAGGTCCTGACTCTCTGTGGTCATTAAAAATCCCAGGATGTCATTTGAAAAAGAGTAGGGGTGTGCCCCGGCATCCTGGCCAAACTTGCCCATTGGCCTACTAATCATCCCCATATCTACTAATTGGCTATATCACTTGGTAATAAGCTGGTGTGTGGTGGGCGTTCTGGCGCAATATGGCTGCCGTTGCATCATCCAGGTGGATGCTGCACATTGGTGGTGGTCGAGGAGATTCCCCCATTCATATGTAAAGCCCTTTGAGTGCTGCAGAAAAGCGCTATATAAATGTAACGAATTATATTAAAATCCTGGAATTTTTGTGAAGATTTGGTAGTTTTGATTAGTACTGAGGTTGATTAACAGATTTATGTAAAAAAATTTGGAAAAAATATTAATCTGATACATTTTTATAGCCGTTGAATTTGGTGGATGTTTTCATCCACTAACAACACGAAAGGATGTAAATTTGAACAATGCACAAGGGTTAATGATAATTCAAGTTCAGTCTTTATGAACACCTAGACAGGGATTAGACTAGTCCTAGACTAAAATAAATAAGAGCTGTCCAAACTGAAAACAACTTGCACTGACATATCTTAAAATACATCAGTGCCCTTTGTTTTTTAAAAATCAACCCAGTAACTTAGTTTTGGTAAAAATAGGTCATTAAAATCTGGTTTCCCTTGTGATGTCAGAAGGGGATAATACTGCCCCTTTATCTGCCTTATCCAACCAGGGCATTGTCATTTAGTGCAGAGGTAAACTAATTTGCACTTAAAAAGACAAATTTTTGCTCACACCTACAAAGTCACAATTTTAACATGTTATAATAAATTATCTGTATGGTATTTTGAGCTAGAACTCACATACTTACTCTGGGAACATTGAAGATTTTTTGACATGTGCATTGCAGATGTGATGCTTTACCAACCGGGCTACAAAATTAAATTTGAATGCATGTCACTATTATTTTTTGGTCATGAGGTGTATATGTGATATATTTACAGTGTAGCTATGTATGACTTGCAGTATATTACCATCTAAGTGAAATTTGCACAACCAACATAGAAACCCCAGAGAAAAATAAAATAGGTCACCTGGACACACACAAATGTGTTGTTTAAAAGACATTTAAAAGACAAATAAAGCAGCATCAAAAGAAACGACAATCATTTCCAGGTGCACAGAGATTTTGCACATTGAATCAAATCACTTGTCACTGTAGGGCTCTTGTTTGTGTATTTGAATAGTTTGTAGTCAAAAGAGCTCTACTGATGTTATTTCATGATATAAGGTATACATTATGAGATGCAAATGAGAACAAAATGCCTTGTACTAAACTGCTCATTTTTTATAGATTTTGTCTAAAACATGCTGAATCAAAGTTTTTTCAAAATGTAACTTAGAATAATTATTAAAAACCTGAACCTTTAAACACAACTTGAATAGTTGAGAATAACATTATTTGAACAGTATGAACACTTAAATTTAATTATTAGCAGCGGGACAAGAGTAACAAGTGTTACTTTCGTCCCAACAGGAACTCTTGACATTTACTTTTTTTACGATTTACTTTAATTTTTAAAAACTTCAGGTAGTGTTAAAGCTTTCTGGACCTACACGCACAAAACTGTGATGAATCAACATGATATTTGCCAGCTCTGTCAAAGGTTGCATGCTAAAGATGCTGTCATAGTTTGGAAAGCAAATGTAGTCAGGGCTTGGAGAAAATAACTTTGTTTCTTTCGTCCGGTGTTATTTTCGCCCCGGTTCTCCCCTATACATAATGTCACCATATTTTTGTTTTAAAGTAAACTAATATTTGATGTACACTTAGATCAAATGACTGATAGTAGGCAAAAGCGATCACTATCTCCTGTAAATATTAGATCTGGTGTAGGCTATACACTCGTTCAAAAAACGCTGCCAGAAAAAGTGACACGTCATTTTCGAATATGAAATATCATTGTCTCTCATGTGTCTTGTGACTGATTGCATCATTACGTCAGCTTGGCACGTGATAAACTACTAGCTGTCATGACAAATTGCATCATCTTTGTTCTGTTCGTGTTTGAAAGAGATCTGTCTGTGTATGCATTGCATTAAAGCCACACTAAAGAGTTTTTGCTCTTTGCTCTCCCTACAGGTTAGAAGCGTAATTGTTCATTACCACTCGTAAATATTGCAGCATAGCTGGCTCTGATTGGATTGTAGGTCGGCCGTAAAGCAAGTTTTTTGTAGTTTTTACTCGAACTAAAGGACCCGACGGTTGGAAACTTCTTTAGTGCGGTTTTGGCCGATAGAGTGCTGCAAAGCAAATGTGAAAGTGCCGTTCACCCTGTTTCAAGTGGATTAACCACTGAAACTTTTTTGGAAATGTTATTTTAAGGTATAAAAAACACTTTGGTGTTGCTTTAACAGAGTTCTTCATATAAAGTGATTGTATGCCTTCAGTTCGCAAGGTTTGTAACACAAGTGATTTCTGGTACTTTTGTACAGTTGTTTATTGGCCAATTTATGCAGTAGATCCCTATAACTGTACTTTTACTTATGTTTTATTTGGTTGAGAAGTGGTTGGGTTTAGGATCAGGTGAGGTTAGATAATCTAAAATACCTTTCAATCATAAATAATTATGAAACCATGTTAAATTTTTAGAATGCAGAAAATTAAATGCGTCCAATAAGGCATAAGGCAAACAACCTTGGAAGTTAAACGTAACTACAGGTTATAATAAGCTTCTGGCCACTACAGGGCTTTTTAATGATGCAAAACTGAATGTTGTAATGAGCTGCTTGTACAAACAAACTTTGATAGTTTTTTTTTTTTTTTTTTTTGAGGACAGTCTCCAAGAAACATTTTTCATATTCAAATAATTCCTTGGAATTAGAATTCTTTGATTCCGGCACATTGCATTACACTAATGTAGGGCTCCTGTTTTGTGTATTAAAATTATTTGTAATCAAAAGAAGACTATGTACCGACAAGAACAAAATGTCTACTGTACAAAATGAAGTATGCTTTGCGAGACTGTGTGTTCAACTGTGTGGGTATACTTGCGTACATGTAAAAAAAACAAAGTATACTTTAGGCATTAAAGGGATTGTTAAAAATTTCTAAAAATATGATCACGAGAAATAGCTTAACCCTCCCCTAAAATCTGATAACATTTTTCAATTTGACCCCAGCATTTTAAACCTACAGAATGAGATTTTTTACTAAAAGGTCACAAAGTCTGAGACACGTTGTGATTGTCTGTTGATCATACATGTTTAGTGTCTCAGAAGATGAAACCCTCACAGTTTACATGATTTAATGTCTGCATGCTCTTGCTCAAGAATGACAGTGGCTGTATCATTTGTAGTGTAAAGAATTGGACAAATATTAAAAATTCAAATGAATTTAAATGTTGTTTGGCTAAAAATAAGCGTTTCTCCATCTAAAGTGAAAGTGAAGATAACATCCGCAAGACGAGTCCTCTAGCACCTTCTGCAGGCATTTGTTATGATACATAATGCTGGTTTATTATAGCCTGACGTTTTCATACTCAATTCTAGTCAGAATTTGAGTCTGATACCGCTCCATTGAGCTATAATTATGAGGCGTGTCTCAACCGAAAAATGTCTCTGCACTCAATTGGATAGACCTACGACCAATCAGAGCAACGGCGTGTGAGACGTATGTTGAAATGACGTATTTGCAGCTTGACCGAACTGCTAGTTATTTCGCTACAATGACACACACTACAAGTCTGAGTTTGCGAACGTACATCAACACCTACTATGTTTACAACATTTCATTTATATCACATTAAGTCATATAGTAAGACTATCTCTTACCATTTGTACATTAGTTGAACTTCATCCACGACGATACCCATTACGTTTGCTTGAAAAATATCGGAGCCTAGCATGTCCCTCCACGATTCCGGGCTTCCGAAAAGAAGCTGGCAACGACCGTTAACTATATCCATCTCGTCGTGCACACAGAGTTGCATCGCCGTGATACCCATTTCAGTTGCTTCTTTAACTTGATCCTTCATAAGTGCGACAACTTTTGTAGAATTCCGTAGGACGGCAAAAACATCAACAAATGCCTTGCTCGCGTTTCTCTGTTCCTCTTTTAAAATCAATGTTCTGTCGATATCTTTTAGAACAGACTCAATGTCAGAGTCCACACATCTGATTTCTACCGCGGCAGCCATTTCGTTGTAAACAACAGATTCAACACACGCGCTTTTGGTGACGTGGTTGATTTACGTTACTGATCATCTGTCCATCATCGTATAAAGCCCGCCCTGACAATTTGTTTGGTCGACCAGCTTTGGGTCGAGCATAGTAGCTCCTCAACGGTGAAACCCCAGACCGATCTTCCCGTTCCTCAAAATGTTGTGGGCGGGGCTAAGATCGGCTGGCACCCAGGCTAGGTTTATTACACAGGCTACATATAAATGTAATCTGTTTGCTACATTATAATGTTGTTTAATGTAACTTGGTTTTGATACTTTATTTACAATTATTATTGGATCATAATTATTATGTAATTTTAAAGGTTATTGTTCACTTGAGTCTATTTTTATTACCAAAAATATAGCAAAATAATTGTCAGGGACAGTCCTAGATTAGTTAAATCATTTAAAAATAATGTGATTTCAGTTTCCCATTCATTTATTTTATCACTGAGGATTTCTTAAAAAGTGTAAAAATCTCGTCTCGTTCTCATAAACCCAATCTTGTGTCTCGTCACACCCCTAATAAATATTTATTAAATGCTCCCACTAATTATTTATAAATATTAAACATGTTTAAACTCTGCTAAGAATAAATAACAACAAAGTTCTTTTAACATAGTTTTAACAAGCAAAAAAAACAACACATAGTTTAACTAGGAAACCAAAACATTTGTTATTTTCGACGAGGCATTTGTTCAAGGGATCCGTTTAGCAACCAGTCAGACCATTAAAAAAAACGAAATCGGAAGTAACATTTCGGATCCAGACGTGTATCGCGTCAGCGCACGTGCATCCGATGAAACTGGCTTTATGGCTTGTGTGCCCTATTATTACCATACATATATGCAACCAAAGATTTTAATAATAGAGCATTTTACTCATAGATCTAGCGGCTTATTTTTACTCTCAAAATGCATCGCATTTATGTATTTACCTTTAAATGCACAAAGTGACTGATTTTGTACTGAACATAGGAAATTATGACAAAAAAGTTCAACAATTTTTGTGGTTTTGCACAATATTGTAGTGAAATATATTTTGATTAACCTTACTTTGTATTGCTGTTTCAAATAGCCCATCATAATCTTTAGTTTAAGATTGTCAAGTGTTTAATGGCAGATACGTTACTAGTTAGTTTCAACAATGTTTTCAATAATGTGTCCACCCCCGCCCCTGGAAAAAGTTGAGGAAGTACAAGGATTGGAAAACAGAAGTCAATTGACCAGAGAAGAAAAGGTAAATGCTCCCATGAGTTTTTGCATCATGTTAACAGTAAAGCATCCTAAGACCATTTATGCTTGGAGTTGCTTTTCAACAAAGGGAGTGTGCTCTTTTATAACTCTGCCCCAAAGCACTGCCATAAATAAAGATTGGTATCAAAACATCCTGCATGAGCAACTTCTCTCCCAACCATCTGTTTTAATAAATGTGATTGTGATATGTGATTGTGATATGTCACAATAACTTGCATTTAAAACATTTATTCAATTTGTTCAGACAATACAGAGGTATATGTTGCACATCTCCATTTACCCCAAAATCAGTAAGAGATTCATTTTAGTCAGTATCGCCCAGCCCTAGATGAAGCAAAAAATTGCCAGTGGCAAAAAGTCACTGTATTAATGATAAGTCTTAATAGAGTCACTTCTTTTTATTAAAATGTTGTCCTGACATAAAGCCATCCAAACTGTGTTAACAAACTGTTTATAAATTCAGTCCCCTCAAAAGTTTTTTTTGTAGTAATAAAATAATTTATAAACTTTACATTAATAAAAAGGTTCTTTGGTTTAGTTTATTATTTATAAAGCACATTTCTACTGTCGCTAGGACAGCCCAAAGTCCTGTACAGAGAAACATTGGAATACAGAAATATTGAAAAACATCAATACATTGACAAAAGGCTAAAAAGACCATAAAAAATTTACAATAAAACTAAAACATTGAATATCAAAAAAATCAAGCCCACAAAGTGGGCTGATCGGGAGGTGATGCCCTTTTTCAATCTAATTCAATAGAAGTGCTTCAATAAAGAAGATCTGTAAATTGATGAAGAGTGGGCAGCACAGATGACTACGCATGATTGTTCCATAATCTCGGCCCGACCAGGGGCGAAAATTTCATCTAAATGTTGGGGGGGACAATAAACATAAAATTTTTCAAGAAAAATTTTTGAAGGGGACCCCAATAATACAGGCAAAATTGTACTTGCAAGGAAATGTGTACAAATAGAAAACGTTTCTCTTTCTCTATGAACGGACACAAATGTAATTTTAATATACATGAATGCAGAGGTGGAAAGAGTAATACAATATTCCACTTAAGTAAAAGTAAAGTTAATAATAATTTACTTAAGTAAAAGTAAAGTTACTGGTCTGAAAATAATCATGTAAAAGTAAAAAGTAATTTTAAAGCTGCCGTCGGCAACTCTGGAGGATTGAGCAGTTTCCAAATGTTTACAATTTCATGTCCCTCCCCCACTACCTCTGAGCAACCTCCCTCAGAGCTCGTTCTCGTCAGCGCGTGTGCAAAAGTATTATTGTGAACGCATACTTAGCAAGAATACTTAGATTACTTACATTACACTCCGAAATACAATCAATGGTTGATAAAGCACAATTACCTGTAGAGAAGAAATGTGGCAAGCTCTGCATCCAGCTTGAAATCTCGTAGATTCCTTTCAAATGCCGGTCCGATATTGATCCTAGTTTTATTACGGTCACAGCCGCTTTCTATCTTTGTTTCCTTCTTTTCATTGGTTGTTTTCCTAGCTCTAGTTGTTAACCGAGAAATCGGATGTTACTGAAAGTTCTCTCCGCCATCACGCTGTTCAAACCAAAACACCTATGAGTTCAGGCGGATGCACGTGATATTGTAACGCGCGCGAGGGGGACGGGGATCTGTGGCGCGTGCAGGTACTGTGATTGACAGGCAGATTTTACACAGCCCTGCGCTGATTGGACCAAATGAACCAGCCTGCGCTGATTGGAACAAATGAACCGGGAGCGGTGGATTTTTGCAAAACAAATAACAGGCTCCAGGTGGAGCTAGAAGCGCGGGTTTTTTTCTTAAACAGTCTAATTTATGTTGTTCTATCGGAGCATAGTGTTGGTTTCAGTGAATATGATCAAAAAATATGATCAAATAAGTTGCCGACCGCAGCTTTAATTTTACTCAGAGTAAAAAGTTACTTTTTTTTACAGCGGGGAGAGGTTTCTAGTATAGTTAAAAAAGGACAAGGAAATATAAATCTCAAACTAGTTGTTTTTTATTGTAGGAACATCTTTACAATTAAAGTGCAATAACAAAAAGTTAATGAAATAAAAAGCTTTTTTATAACTAAGAAACAGTTATGGAATTATTTAATGATTTTTACAGATGAGTTATGCACTTTTGAAGCAAAAATAATATGATTCAGCAGCTAGTAAATACAATCACTATAGTAAGGTTGTAATTGATGTATTGCTGGTAACATACATTATTTTATTAAACTATATACCTAGTTTAAATGAGCATATCATGAGATGAGTGCCATAATACTTTTATCCTTAACACGTTTATTGTATAGCTTCCCTGACCTGTGTACCCGATGTCTTTCAATCTCTCTCTCTCTCTCTCTCTGCAATGTCTAATGACCTGCGCATTCCCGAGGACGTTCTTAAGTTGTTTTACTTGACGCGAAGCTGCTAGACCTCGAAGGATTATGCGCATGTATTAAAAACGCGTCGTGCAAATTAGCGGTAACCCGGTCGGCAATTCAAGAGCCTGAATGAAACAATCGCTTCGCGTCAATGGCCAGGTGTTTCTTTCATACGAATTGAATTGAGGGTCTGCATTAGCCCGCACCTGTCTCGTCCCTCATGGCTCTTTTTGCGCGTTCCCCCGCCCATCAATCAATCATCCGTGGCGCTTCTTGCTTTTTTATTTTATTTTTTACTCAGTAACGGATATGATTTAAAATGTAGCGAAGTAGCCTACAATACTTTAAACAAAACATACTTAAGTAACAGTAAAGGTACACATTTTAAAAACTACTCAAAAAAGTAAAAGTACACACAAAAAATACCAATTACAGCAACGTGAGTAAATGTAATTTGTTACTTTCAGCTCTGCCTCACCTCTGCATGAATGCATAAAAATGTTTTCTTGTTCGTTTATCTTCTTCTGTTCTCATAAAATGAAATATGTTCATGTTTATATGTCCAAATAGACCAGTTTTAAAACATATGAGGTTAAACTGATAAGTGATGGGAAACGTTTGTTTGTAGGTATATAGCTGATTAACGTGTCGGCTCCGTACACTTCTCAACCACCCTACTGTGTGGCGCTGACAGTGGACCAAACCACTGTGAGGCAAGGGAGGGGGGAATCCAAATATTTACAATGTTTTTTGTTGTTGATCCGTTTGCATTTGTATTGTTTTACTTCTTACACATCTATTTTAAGTATTATAAATCATTAAATTATTTTCAATACATATATTTTAATAATATTTTAGGGGGGGACAACCCTCAGATAGGGGGGTCCTGTCCCCCCCGGGATTTCCGCCTATGGGCCCGACAATGGAAAAGGCTCGATCACCTTTAAGCGTGTATCAAATGTCATGCAGCAGACATTTATCAGCAGAACAGAGATTTTGTGTGGGCTTGTACGGGGTAATTAAATTAGATAAATACTCTGGTGCAAGGCTATTTAAAGCTTTAAAAATCATTAACAAGGCCTTGAACTCAATCCTGTGGAACACTGGTGTAATGATTGTAGAGGAACGAACCCAGATGCAGGCAACAAGTGTACACAGACAAGGTCTTTATTATAAAAACACAAAGCAAAAACCTCTTGGGGGTAAAACAAGGTAAACAATGACAGAAAAAAACAGGAGAAAACTGCACTAAACTAAGAAGAGACAGGACTGAACTACTTAACATTAAACTTGACCAATAAACTAGACAATAATTCACTAGAATTTTACAAAGTATTCACAGGTTAATACAAAATAAATCAGCAGAAAACAAAAGGGCATCAAATAAGGGAGCAATTCAATTCAAGTAACAGGTGACAATCGTGAAATAATAACAAGGTGATTAAAGAGGAGACGAGGGGGCGGGGTCAGGAGACAAGACAAGGAAGCACACAGCCCAAACAAAAGGCCATGTGCTACCACACAAAACATGGGCCTGTCATGATCCTTCCTCAAGACTAGAGTAAAAGAAGGACATGAGGGCAGACTCATGACACACTGGTAGGTATTGTAATCAAATTAATATTGAAGTAATATTGTACCTCTTATGCTGAGTTTACACCAAACGCGGTTTTGGCGTCAAAATCGTGTCTACCGCGCGCGGTTTGCCGCTTGAACAATTTGGATGCATTCGTGCGTGTAGAGCGGAGTAGACGCGTGGAAATAGCAAGCATTTGACGCGCGTCCGAAGTGTCTGTTTGCAAGATGACTGATGTTACTTGTGCATTTATCGAGAGAGTTGCCAGTTTTGTATTGGGTAACCTTACTATGGGGAAAAATAAACGGCGCGGGTAGATAAACGTCACGTGACTCAAAAGTGAAGCGTGTATTACAACTTACCAAGTTGCCCAAAGTCCTTACTGACACACTTCCAAGCGAGGTCCTTTTTATTCCTGTCTCCTCTATAGAAATAACAACTTGTGTCATATAGCTTCGAGTGACTGCTTGAGTGAGTGACTCCGGGCGGGGCTGCCACCACAGCAGCAGGCATGCTCCTGATTGGTTAACGCGGCGCGAAATTCCGCCAAAGTTCAAATTTTTCAACTCGGGCGTCAGCCGCAAATTCGCGTGATCCGCAAAATGCACAAAAGCACCATTCGCGCGCGCACCGTTATAAATAACCGCATATCACTCCGCATTAGTCTATTTATTTGTCACGATGGAACTTCATTCAAAGCAGAGCTCACCAAAGAGCTTGCAGTCGGGTGGGGTCTCCGGGGTGTGGTGTTGGCTACGAATTAAAAAAAATCATGCGTTCGCCTACAAATAGTATGAGAGAAACACATCTTTCACTCTCAACCAAACTAACAAACTAGGCAATCAGAAGTAGAATAGGGAGGGGTCTTTGAGGTGAGATCCAGCTGCAGATGCCGCGCGGCTGCGGAGAAATCATAACAAGTTAACGTTGTCAGAGCAGGATGAAGAGTAAGTTTATGAAGCCTAGGTAAGACGACTTAATTGATAAAGGACTTAAATCAGTGGCGCTGGGCATGGATAGACGGAATAGGCAGAGACGAACAGCATTTTAGTAGTAAGAAATTAAGAGAACCTGCCAAGTGTTTGCTGCTTTGACAAAACTGTCCGTTTCAAATCAGACCGCTATATGCCAGTAATGTAAATATCAGATTTCTCGTCGAGGTGAAATGCGGTCTGGCGATATCAATACAAAGTTGCGTTTTTGTTAAAAAGTTTGCTTGCATTATATTATACTGTAATCACATACATTAACGCATGCATATAAGCGAATCAGATCCAACGTCATCCTGACGAACACACGCATACGTTTGCTCCTCTTGATGGTTTGTGAATCTGGCAGTTACGCTTGCGATTACAGAATAATATAATGACAAACACACACATTCGTGGATCTGGTTTGTGAAACGCGTAGCTCTAGACTGTTACAGTAGATGGATGCTTTGCCAAAAGACAAATGCACACTTGACTGCCTTTCCAGAAAGTCACAACATTTGAATTAAGTAACAAATGTTGTAATCAATAATTAATCTGTATTAAATGCTCCCACTAATTATTCTATAAACATTAAACATGTTTTAACCAATAGCGAATCTCATTTATCAAATTGTGTATGTGGCTTGTGTGCCTTATAATTATTACAATATGCAACCAAAGATTTTACTAAAAGGGCATAAATTTGTTAAGAAGAACATAAAAATCCTCATAGATCTAGTCACTTATTTTTACTATCAAAATGCACCACATTGATGTATTTACCTGTAAATGCACAAAATGATTTTGTTCAGTCTGATGCAGTGGCAAGGCTACATAATGGTCAGGGTGGCACGCAGATTGACGATTGGCCACTCAGATCGATCAACTTTGAGCCCATATTATATTTCAACTGTATTTCATTTTATGTGTGTGTGTGTGTGTGTGTGTGTGTGTGTGTGTGTGCGTGCGTGCGTGCGTGTGCGTGCATGTGTGCGTATGTATGTCGCCACGTCATGGTAGGTGTGCCGTATATTTTCCTGCTTTTTTGTCCTTTGCCAATCACACCTATGAGTATTGGCATCTGAAATATGTTTTACTTCTACTCTTTGATCTGTCACACTATATTGCATTTTAAGACAAATGCCATTTTTACATATGATCTGTTCTATTGTCAGACATAAAACGAGTAGACTATAAAATAGTGACTAAACACGACCCAGTTACACCTTGCGTTTAATCCAACTGTTGCTAAAATCCTAAACATGACATCATCTGACAAAATCACCATACATTTACATTGAAGCATTACTGCTGTTGCTCTTCTCATCAATGTCTTGTTATGAGCCCTTTATTTTTTTAAATGTGAGTTTTTTTATTTTATTATGCTGCGGAAGTGTGGCGTATTTGAAAAAATTTGGCTGATTATGCGTTAAATCATGCGATAAAAATCTTTATGCATGGTTTTTAAAAAAGCACAAAAAATTAAGTCACTAATAAATGTCCACTAAACATGTTTTCACAAGACTTTTCTAAACAGAATTTAGTAGTCTAGAGCTTTTTTTTTTAAATGATGTAAAAATCATTCTGCCTACTCGCTCACATTAAACAATATAGAAGGATTGATTCTCGGTTATAAACCGCTTTTAGCATAAATTGTCCACAGAAATACCACATAAGCTTACATATATAACTGATGGGTGAATATCACTGAAAGCACTTCATTCAGATAAACTATCAGGTACATAAACTAAATTCAGAACAATGTGAAAGTTTTTCAATCTGAAGTATGCAGTCTGTTGAGGTCGCTTATGTAGGCTGAACTGCACAAGCCATAAGCATATTACATGATAGCAAATATAAATGACGATAAACTTACTTCAGTAATATATCCTCCTCCAGTGCGTCTTCCATTGTTCTTCTTCTTTTGTAACGTTAAAGATAAATGCTTCTCATCCTCAATGTCCAGACATAAATGAAGATCTTCCTCACATGTGTGTATAAGTTTATCATCCAACCATGCGGTAAAGTCTTTAAAACTTTACCCTTTGTTTGTTATTGTTTGAACTGTTCGTCTGTTCATTACCATGTGAACAGCGGGTAACGCCTGTGGGCATGACGCATTAAAGACAATGAAGTCAGTCAGGAAAAACAGTACTTTCTTTACTTCAATGCAGATTATATAAACAGGCAATATTTGTTTTCGATTATAATTAGCTTGTTTAAAAGAAGACATTTCTGGCTTTCTTTGGATATGTGTATCATGTTTGTGTGACGAGTATTTGCAGAGTTTCAACTGATTTTTTAACGTGATTTGAGAGACAGCTGGCGGAGACAGAAATGTCTGAATGTGCACCCTGTTTATTTTCTTTATTTGACAAAAACACAAAGATTTGTTGTTATTGTGATTGTACACAAATTAAAGAAGACCCTTCACAGTTTCAAATGATGTCAAACACGTAAGTGTATGATTATTAATGATGGAGTATTTTAAGTTGTGTCTGCTATGATAAGGAGAAAACACGTAAAAACACTGGGCCGTGTTTTTGGATCCCAGGGGGTTATTGCACAAAAGTAGAATTACGAAAGCCAAGCTAACAGAACAGTCGCGGCTTGACCTAGTTTAATCAGCGCATCCTGGCTTAATCCGTTGCACGTTTACTGAGCCAGGATGAGAACACGCAGATATGTCAAGCCAGGTGTATATAGTTTGGATAAATGCACGTTGACGGCATTCTTAAAAATCATTGATGCAAAAAACCTGTGCGACATACTTTCACCTAATGAGCAACAGCTTCTTACGGAAACGTATGCAAGTAAAACATAAAATATGTAAACAAGGCAATACAGCTGCTGTAATAAAGCAAAGAGAGAATGCCTGGCAAACAATAGCAGACCGATTAAATCCCTTAGTAAAGTTAGTCCAAATAACCAGTGCTTCAATGAAACCCTTATAATTACAATTCAATGAGTTACTTCTCATTTCCACAAATAGTTTATACTTTGCTTTACCATGGTCTGTTTAAATACTCGATTCTGATTGGCTGGAAGGTGTGCATTAAAACCGTTTAATGCACACCTTCCAGCCAATCAGAATCGAGTATTTAAACAGACCATGATATAAAGCAAAGTATACAACTATGGTTGGGTTAGGTAGTTCCAGTCAGTTTGATTAGTTAGAAATTAATCCGCTACTATAAACATTGGTAACCATAGTAACACAGTTACACTTGCAGAGAGAGAGCGAGCGAGAGAGACGTAAGTGCGTCTCTCTTTAAAGTGCGCCGGTTTTATTTCACACACTTTACATAAATAAATAAATGACATGATTACCGGTAGTTCAAATAAAGATTGCCTTGTCACTGTCAGTGTTGCCTGTCAATCAAAAATTATTTTAATAAATCAATTAAAGAATCATTAGGTTAGCTATATGCTTAAGCAGAGGCGTTTCCAGCATTGAAGGACATTCAGGGCTTAGCCCAGACCATATTAAATACAGGGATCACTTAAAGAGTGAATAAAGTGTATAATGAGAATATTAACGTGATCTGTAGCATATAAAAGTGTACTCGCCTAATCGCTGCGGGTCGTAGGAGTAAAATGTCATAAAAACTGTAATCTTTCCTCTCAAGTAGACTTTTGCACGTGAGTTTTACTTAGACATAACCCGAATGAGCTGATGATGTGACAGAACCATCAAAATTAGATTATTAAACTGCTGCGCCGAAGGAATAACGATCAAGTGATAAATAAACCTACAATACTGTATACCTACTGTATCACCATCTTATTTATGTACCATACAGAACGTCTAAAACATAATATAAACAGAACATATAAAACTAAATATAAACGTATTGCTGCTGGAGACTTGCCATTGGCTGTTGTAATTCAATATAAAATGAGGTCAGTGTAAGAAAAGATTATAGGGGCTATTTTGGGGATGTTTTTATAAATATTTATTTGTTTCATGGTATTATGTTTTATATTACATTTACTGTAATAATGCGTTAAATTATCTGATTTTAATATTAAAGATACTTTTTCAAGTTACCATTGTAGAGATCAGCGGTTCCATTCCGGTAGCTAAACACTGGTCTCGTTAGCTCCTCCCCTAACTATTGCATATTCAACAGAGTGGCAGAAACTGAGTAGCCCATAGGCTACCGACAGTAAAGAAACGTATGCTATAGGCTAGATTTTTCTTAAGACCTAGCCCTATGTCTATTTCTAACAGACTGTATGCAGTAAAGCCAAAGCACAATGATATAAGACAACTTGATTTAAAAGGTTTACATAGGCTAGTGTCCGGTTTCATATTTGTCAGTCAACTTTTCAAAATACATTCCGGGCTGAAGCCCCGGGAAAATCGCCTGCCGATGCCCCTGTGCTTAAGCAACGAGGGGATAGACTTTAAAGAAGAGATGCACACAGCCACAGGTAACTCGCGCATGCATCTCTCTCTTTCTCTCTCTCTCTCTCTCTCTCTTTCAGTTCTCTGTCTCTCTCTTTTAATAATAAATTAAAATAAATGTGATAATTAATTTAAATAAAAGCAATACAATGTCACTACTTTATTTAAAGCGGACAGAGTGCGAGCCTTAACTTAAGAAAATGACCGCCATGGTTCTTTGCCTCTACGTCATGCATTAAAAACCCTTTAATGCATGGCTAGCCGTGGATTATCCCTTACTTAAATGTGACCAGTGGACATGCGTTTAACAAAATAATTGTAAGCACTTACCCACTATGTGCATCTATTTGATCTTTTAGTTTCTTTCTACTCTTTTATCTATTTGTATGTGTTTTTTTTTCTAATTGATTCAATGTAATCTATAATAAGAATTTATATCTATCTAATGTATTTTATCACTTGTATCTATCTATTCCTCTTAAAGAACAAACATGTCTGGCCAAAAAAGGACAAAGCAGCAAGTCAAGATTAAATACAAGAATATTTTGCAGGCTGGTAAGTGACTTGTTTGCAAAAAAGTAGGTGCCATGTTTGCTGACATTTTATTGTCTCTGCTGATTTTAGCGATTAAAAAGAAAAGTCATATCTGGTACAGGGGGTGGCCCTCCAATCCAAGATTCAGCACAGCATAGGAGCTGGCCCTGGATTTAAATACAGGAAAGCCAGTGATTGTAGGGATCCAGGGATTGACAGCCACTGTCTCGGACCCAGCAAGGGATACTGGCCTCTTCACACAAGGTACATTATTGCAATTTATTTATATTTTGTAAATGCCTTTGCCTTACTTTGCAGCATCTGGTAACACCCTTACACTTGGAGCCACAAGACTATTCGCCGGTGAGTACTCTCTATTAAAATCATTGGCTTGCCATGTCCTGTCAAAATATCAATACAAGTATTGAATATGGCATAGGGAAGGCACATCTAAAGCAGTGGAGTGCACTTCTGCTGATGATGAGCCCGTGTCGCTGGCCTCCAGAAGGCTCGAGGTATCATGTCAATTTTACTTCATAATGGATAAGTCAGGGAAGTTGTACTAATAGGAAATTTGTTACAGGATCCCGACATTGGACAGCCTGATAAGCAGCCTGGTAACATAGTGAGTATTGCCTAAAGTAAATTTACATTACGCAAAAATTCTGATGTGCTAACTTAAAGGTGTTTACAGAATTCACAAACTGTCAGATATCTCTACACAATGCATCTTAAGAGACAGATCGAGCTGACGGAAGTCAAGATTGATGTGAACAAAAGAAAGCTGCAGGACATGGACCTTGAGATGCAAATTAAACGCAAGACACTGAGGAAATTAGAACAGGAAATCCAGAAACTAGAAAGAGAAGTGACTTCAGTTCACACTGTAACCCCACTCATGACTGTAACACAATGTATTAATCTTCATTTTTTTTCTCTCTAAAGCTCCAAGCTGACAAGTGATAACAGCAAAATAATAAAAGAAAAAGAATCCAAAACCATTGTGGTCTTGTCAATTTTTTATTAATGTCAAGTACACTTTATAGTTATTGATCCAGTGAAGTGGAACTAGAATTTGGGAACATAACCACAGTGTGTGGAACTGATGCCAAATAAAATGCATGTACACATGATAAAGTTATATTCATTATCCCTTATTATGGGATGGGCTAAATTTACTGAAATAATTTGCAATATATTGTTCTCTGACCAGTGTACCATTTCTGTTATCTGGGATGATGGCAGCATTGTCCCAATCAACATCCAAAGCAACTCTGGGAGCCGTCTCTTTTCTTAGGTTGGCAATATTGTGCAGCACTGTGCAGCCAACAGTCATGTCACATGCTCTGTCTGCGGAGACTCTCAGGTGGTGCAGGCACTGAAATCGGGATTTCAGGAGGCCGAAGGTCATTTAAATTCGAGCCCTGGTTTTGGCATGGGCATGATTGTAAGCTTGCTGTGCTGGGGTTTGGGGGTCTGCAAGGGGAGTCATTAGGAATGTTTCACAGGCATAGCCTTTGTCCCCCAGACCACTTTGCTTCTAAATTTGTGATCAGGCAGTCAGCATCACAGATCATCTGTAAAAATATATGGACTACTAAGGTCATTTAACTCTTTCCCCGCCAGCATTTTTCATGATTTTCACAAAAGTTTAACGCCTTCCAGAAAATGCTCCTTTTTAAATATGTATATATACATACAATATATGAAATAAAAGAACTGACCCTTTGCTGTCTATATACACATACATACATACATACATACATATATGTGACCAGTCACGGAAAGTAGGGACACAAGTCGAATCTGGGGCATTTTGAGTTATTCACAGATTCTGAAAGTGTAGTATCCAAGGTTTCCAACGATGTGTAACACATGGAAATCTGATAATAATTGGAGAAGTTGTGGCCATTTGAAGGTAGGCACTCCAAAAAGACAAAAGTGGAGAAAATGTAATTTAGATAAGCCATACCCTCTGTAAAGCTCCCCCTGTGCTTTACAGCTTTAAGGTCTTTACACACCGCAACATTTTTCGTGTGCGTTTATCGTTGACGTTTAACGTCTCGTGACTCAAGAACGACCCAATGTGGGTGCGCACACCCACGCGTAAAACGCGAGGCGCAAAAACGTCATTTTCAGAAAAACGCCTCTGACACGTTTTTTTGGTTTGACACGGCACGTTAAATGTTGGCCGACCAATGAGATTGCCGCTTTTGTTCACATGCCTGGCGCTGCTGAAGTTCCAGTAAAACATGACTCGGTGGCGCTCAAACACAAAATTATCTTGCAGAGCACGTGGAACAGGTAAACACAAAGAAGATGCATCGAGGCTGTGGAGGTTTATGAAGGTGTCGGAGTTCCTCACAACATCGACTGAATTTCGAAGGTAACATGATATATATTAGAACATTACAATACATAGCTGTGTGGGCTACATGATTAGATTAAATTCAATTTTATTGTCATTACACAAGAACAAGGCAACGAAATGCAGTTTAGGTCTAACCAGTAGTGCAAAATCTGTATAAAAAGTGCAGGATATCTAGCCTAGAAATCTAGACGCACCCTAGCGGCCGCAAAATATATTTGCTGCCAAGGTTTAGTCTAGGCACTCACAATACACTTAACCGGTCCAAAAACCAAAATTTGGTCAGGCCAATCACATCGTGTGTAGCGTCTGTGGGGCGGGCTTAACATGATGACGACAGAGCTGCAACGGTTCCTACTTGAAAACAGAGAATGGCTGCTGCTGCTGGCGAACAGCTATCTTTTGAAGCGGCTTTGGCCGCGACTCTGGAGGACTTAGACTTATGTTTTTCTT
Organism: Paramisgurnus dabryanus; assembly: GCF_030506205.2. NCBI lineage: Eukaryota > Metazoa > Chordata > Actinopteri > Cypriniformes > Cobitidae > Paramisgurnus > Paramisgurnus dabryanus. Next base: position 43,259,448 of record NC_133342.1, read on the forward strand.
TGAGAGAAGAGCAAATAACCCTACTGAAGTCCTTTTTAAGCAAGAAAGATGTGTTTGGAGTTTTGCCGACTGGTTACGGTAACTACGTCACCTTCTTCGTTGCTCTGATCCGTCATAGCGCTTTCCTATTGCGTGCAGAGGCATTTTAAGGGACAACCTTATATCCCGACCCTTGCATTGAGCCGTTTGTGTGAAGAGTTGCCAGACCTTACATCTTGATGTAGGTCTGGCTAACCAGGCTACAGGATATCAGTATTTCCATAGGTGCAGGATTATGTAATACGATGTAAAAATTTACTGTGGGTGGTACTATGAACATAATATACAGAAATTTACAAATGGATATGTACATAATAAATTAAACTATACAGAACAGTAGTGAAATTAATATTTAAGTAGTGCATGAAAGAATTTGGATTGTAACTAGTCAGTTAAAAGTGCAATGGCATAAGTCATTGTGCAGTGAATAGTTATTCTAATATTCAGTACATAGTACAGGGGTGCAAATGATGCAATTCAAGTAGTCCAGCAGTGCAAATGAACAGGGAGTATGAAATAGACAGTCCAGTAGTGTATTGAACAGACCAGTAGTGCAAATCTACATTATATCTGTGCAAGAAATAAACAATGATTATTGGTGCATTACATTACCATATGTAATGCACTGACATTGAACAGTGATTAACTTCATACCATGGGATGTTCCCTGTACACCGTGTGAAATCACATGTTTTGTTGTTTGCACCATAATACTTCATTGTGTGTAACTGGAACCAATTTGTACACAAACGTGGACAATTACACTGCTTCATGTTCAAAGAAAAATATTTGGTTATAATATTCATTGCTTCTTCCTAACCCCAAATAGCTTGGAGAAATCTAAAATGCAAGCCAAACCAAAGCTCGGGTTTTAGGAGGTTAATTTGTGTTCTGTGTATAGGTAACCTCTGCTGAATTTGTTTAGCCAGATAAAATACCATGAATCTAAATTACATTTGTAATGAAATATTGACCTCATGGATATCGTGGCATGGCCCTCAGTGTGAAAGATTGTTTCTGATGAAAACTATATTTATCTTTACAGTGTTCACAGCAATATCTCTGCTAAAAATTATGTGAGCAAAAGTGAGGAGGCCCCAGCAAGCACGTCTTCAGGATCATCCAGCACCAGCCGTGACAAGGTCCAATCTAAACAAAAGAAAACAATCCGAGACGTACCTCTGGAGAGGTACCTCTTATCAAAAGATGCTAAAGGGAAAAAATTGAAAGCGAAGCACAGAAGAGAGAAAGAGGAGCACAGAAGGAGCGCTCTGCCAGTTTTTGGTCACACATATAGATGTTAATTATATACAATTTTATTTAGGTATTTTTTATGTTTATGCATTCAATAAATACAGTTGAACATGTACATTTCATACATATGTTTATTTGCACTAGAGTTCACTTAGACTTCTATCATTGTGACTTATTTGCTCTACAGCTCTGCCAATTCTTGTTCACACAAATTTATGTTTATTATATACCATTTTACTTATGTATTTTTAGTGTTTATACATTAAAGAAATACATTTGAAAATGTTTAATTTCTAAATGTTGATTTGCACTACCGTTCAGTTGCACTACAGTCATTGTGACTTTTCTGGACCAACATTTCTGAATCCTGTTTTATTTAATTTTACTGTCATGTCTCTGATTGTCATTGCAAACTGCACTTCATTCACAAAAATAAATGTTTGATTAAAAACACAAATAACGTGTCATTTTGGTTGGCACTATGCATGTATTTGTACATCAGTATTGTTGACCTCTTATTGTAATAACTACATACCTAATTATTGCATCATTATATTTATAGGCAACACTTATCAATTTGCAGGAGTATTAAAATTTTTGGGCACAACAAAATGGTGGTTCCTTGTTATACCCACCCACCCTCTATAAGACAAGTATATTGGTTAAAAAATGAGAACCTAAATCTTTAGCCAAATCACAAAATACAATACATTTGGCAGGAATTTTGAAAAAATTGTTAACAGAGAAAGTGCTTGTAAAAGATTTGTTAAAAATACACACATCGGATCCCCCATTACCTTATATTTTGTAAAAGAGCTTTAATTTTGATATAACGTGTTCTATCAAAAATAGTTAATTTTATGTGGAGAATGCTGATATATTAACTGATGATAAAAGAATCGAATCAAATAGATTTGATTTAAAAAATGTTCACGGAGATATTGTTTGTAGAAAGAATATATACATTCTATATTATAAACACACCGTTTTCAAAATGGTAATTAAAATGACTATAACACTAATGCACAGTTTGCTTTTATATGAAAAGTTCATGGTTCACATCATCATAGTAGCTGCTCCTGATGGTGAGTTGAAGTAGTCTTTGTACAGTTGCTGCTGTTAGAATTTGAGCTGCTACTGGTAATATCCATGTTTTGTTAAAAGCATATGACTTGTTATTGACTAGCGTGTAAATTCCATAGGTAAATCCTGTCTTTCTTCTTCTGTGTGACAAGTGAGTGTCAGAACAGAAGCATAAAGTTTCGCTGTGCAACCTTGTGTACTGGGATATATCTATGTAGTATTAGGCGCCATCTAATGTCCAGGGTGTGAATTTGCACCTCATTCTGCTCAGCGTCAGTGAAAATCGCTTGGGTGTGAAGGCAGAAAAATGTCTCGTAAAACGCGGAGGATAAACGCGGACGTTAAACGTCCCGGTGTGTAAAGACCTTTACAGTGGGGAGCCTTACAGGGTGTATGGCTTAGGTCAAAAAGGTCAGAAAAATGTGCCATCAAAGAAAAAGTTTGCAAACAGGTAATATAAATAAATGTCTCTTAGCATCTACCAATAAAGGCAACTCTTATGTAAGCTGAATAAAAGAAATAAGAAACTATTATACTGTAGATTGTTTTTTCTAATGAAAGAGTGCATAATCTACCATTATAATGATAAAATAAGGAAACAACACACAGATAGCTATTAATGTTTATTTTTTACATTTCAAACAAGCATACAATGCTTGAAATAAAAAAGTTATTTGTCTTAATGTAAAAAGAAGTTTCCTAAAAATGTAGAAAAAAAAGAACTTTTGATAATAGTTTTTTTTTTGTAAACAAAATAAAATTTGCTGTTGTTTTTATAACTGTGTGCATGAGACCATAGATATGCATAATAAAGGCTAGATGTCTCGCCTGCCCTGCTGGCTAATTGAGTGGAACGTCCGCATTTGGCGGACATCTTACCACAGGGAGCTCGCTCACTCAGAGAATTGTGTTTTAATGTTGTGTGTACTTTTAAATGTCCATAACTTGCTTAATTTTCTACAGATTTTCAAACGGTTTGGTTTGTTATAAACGTCAAAGATGTACCTATAACTGTACTGTGCATGCGCACAAGCAAAAACTCAGAACTTCCACGAAAACACACGCAGGATCATTTGACATTGTAGAGGTGTGTGTATGTGTGTGTGTGTGTGTGTGTGTGTGAGAGAGAGAGAGAAAGAGAGAGAGAGAGAGGTAAGAATGGCGCCCACGTCGAGAAAACTTAACAGAAGACTAGAAACGTGTTAAGGACTAAAGTTTGTATGTCACTTGTCTAATTACAGTATGTTAACTGGATAACACTGGATATAACTCATTGTATAGTTTAATAAAATAATGTATTTTAATGACACAAATCAAACGTTGATCGATTGATATGGAAGCATATGGGTAGCATAATTCAATTTAGAATGTAATATGCAATATGACAATGCAATATGTAAAATGGCAATGCATTTCTGTATTTAAGTTTACATTTTCCATGCTTGTATGTGCAATGCTTGGTGCAAAATAAAAATGAAAATGTAATACTTTAATTTACATTTTCCATTTTCTACAGCCCTGTTTTAAATACATATTTTAATGCTTTAGAAGTTGCAAAATTAAAATGGAAATGTATTACCCGAACTGATATAATGTGTTTCACATGGTCAAGCAAAAACTGTAGCAAAATTATAATTTAAATGTAATTCTCCCTAAATGCATTTACATTTACAGGTGGGAAACTTGGGATTGCATTTTCATTTACATAGAGCGCAACGGATGTAGCAAAATTCAATTGAAAATGCATTCCGAGTTGACCACGCCCCCGCCCCGTGAATCACTGCGTCAAGGCGGGCCAACAACTCCCATTGCCTGGCCTCTCACGTGGGAAACATTTCGGCAGCAGGGCTGATTGAGAGTGTTATATTCGCTGACCGATTAAGTGAAGCATAAACAGAGAAATATTAGTGTTTATGAAGATTATTACGTGTCTGCTTTCACACTCTGTTTGCAGTTCGCTGCAGCTGCTGACCGCTGCTTTTGCCTATAAAATGATCGCGTGATTGACACTTCCTGCGGAAAAGCGCAAAAACAATATAACAGATCATCCTTTTTTTCACAAAAAAAAAAATACTTTAGATATTATTTGATAGACTAGTTAGTGTGGATTAATGATGTTTAAAATCTCTAACCTGGTGGTCAGGACATGAATGGACCAAATCAGCAGATTAGCAAAGGTTTATTTATCTCCACATATATCATAAATAAAAATTAGCAGTGTAACTTTGCGATATACTTCTTTATATTTCCTACTATGTATATATGATTTCCATATTATAGACGAGAGTATTCAACGGCAATAAAAATCTCATATGGCAATAAATATAATACACATAATAAATATTTTTGGCAGATTGATTACGGTTTGTATTACCCTAGGTTTTTTTTTTTGACCATCACAGTTCAAATAAACCCTAACTGTTACATATGTAGTGTATGTATTTTTACGTTGAAAACATTGTTCAAATCTTTTTTTTATAATTTTAAAATACAGAAAACAGCACGGAGTGAAAAAAGGTAGACAGACTGAACTTCTTAGTTTGACATGTTTTGTGAAGAAGAAGAACCATTATCTGTTCTGGAAAAATTCGGTTCTTTCACAATAATGCAATAATGGATTATCATTTAACAAGAATAACCATTTTACTACATTAAGGCTTAACTATGGTTTCAGAAAATCTGTAGTAAACAAGTTTTGTTGTTGTTGTTGTTGTTGCTTTAAGGTAAAACTTTAAGGTTCATTTTCGTAAGGGTCTAAGACAGAGTTGTTTTACTGTTTGCCGTTAAACGACCATCTCCACCAGCAATCCGGTTCTAAGAGCACCGCATGTAAAAATTGTCGATCTCCATTTTGTTTCATATTCTCCATGTCTGTCTCTTGTATCAGTAAAACTTCAGTATAGTAACATGAATTTAACTAATCTGTCATGATGCGAGCGAGGCATGTCTAGTCTAAACAAGGGAAATCACAGATTATTTACGCTATACCAGATTGTTTTTAACATGGATCCTGATGGATGTCTGTTTTATATATTTATGTTTGAGTAGGCTATTGTTGTGTTTAAATATTGTTGTAATATTTGTTTAAATTTAATTAGCTTATTGCGAAATACAGAATAGGCCAGAACATTTTAAACGTAATTTTTTTTTTGTTTGCTTCTTTAAAACGAATTTCATTTTAATCTATGTTTTGTTAATAACTTTTGTGGATATAAATAAATGGAACATTAAAAGTAGTGAATAAGATAAGCTAGCCACGGGTCAGTATAGCCTTTCATTCATACGCTTCTGCTAGGATGAAAGTGTATAAAAGTACAGAAAGTTAAATGTACGTTTGGTCTGATCGGGTCAATATGCTGATGTCCGGGTGTGCAAGACTAGTCGATCTGCAATACTTATTCGAAAAGAAAAAAATCTATTCAAATTTTTTTTAACGTGTCAGTGCAGGGTTAAGGTATTGTAATATAGAATGGTCATTTAATGCGCTATCACGTCATTTGTTTTATTTTATGTAAAGAAACCTGAAAATTATTTTGTATGTATTTCTGATTGTTTTGGCCATTCAGGTTGCAGTAACCTATTTCGAGATTTAACACCGCTGCTGGGTTTTCTGATTTCACTTGCTCGCGTGTTATTTAGACGTGCGCATCATGAGAAATTAGCCTCTTTTTACCGATAAAACAGAAGAGCTAACCGAGACTGAGAATGAAACGAAACTTAGATTATTATATGCGGTGCTTGAACCGAATTGCTGGAGATGCAAACAGTAAAACAAGCAATGACGCCGTCTTAGACCCTTTCGAAAATGTATCATAGTTTGACTATAGTTAAAGCCAAAATCATGGTTACAACAGGATGGTTTTAAAAACCAACCACACAAGAGCTTTAAAAAAAACTTAAACCTTACTGTAGTAAAACCATGGTTATTCTTGTTAGATGATGATCTATTATTGCATAATTGTTAAAGACTTTCACCGGAACAGGTAACGTTTATTCTTCTTCACAATAACATGTCAAACTAAATAAAGAAGTAGTCTGTTATAGCTTATAAACCTTTTATCATTCGCACCGTGTGAGGTTTTAACGCCATTATCTTTATTTTAAAATCATTTAAAAAAATGTACAATGTTTTCAACGTAAAAATACATTCACATATATGTAACAGTCAATGTTTATTTGAACTGTGATGAAATGTTCGCGGTAGAAACATCCGTAGGCTACTTGCATGCGAAGACAGCCACAGGACAGTGCGGGGTGAACTAGCGTCTGATAATGCAGACAATTCGGTGAGAGGATCAAACAACGCTGTTGTTCTGTCACCTACAGACACGTAATAATCTCCATAAACACTAATATCTCTCTGTTTATGCTTCACTTAATCGGTCAGCGAATATAACACTCTCAATCAGCCCTGCTGCCGCCATGTTTCCCACGTGAGAGGCCAGGCAATGGGAGTTGTTGGCCCGCCTTGACGCAGTGATTCACGGGGCGGGGGCGTGGTCAACTCGGAATGCATTTTCAATTGAATTTTGCTACATCCGTTGCGCTCTATGTAAATGAAAATGCAATCCCAAGTTTCCCACCCGTAAATGTAAATGCATTCAGGGAAAATTACATTTAAATGGTCATTTTGCTACAGTTTTTGCTTGACCATGTAAAGCACATCTAATCAATCCAGCTAATACATTTCCAATTTAATTTTGCTACATCCGTTGCGCTCTATGTAAATGAAAATGCAATCCCAAGTTTCCCACCTGTAAATGTAAATGCATTTAGGGAGAATTACATTTAAATTATAATTTTGCTACAGTTTTTGCTTGACCATGTGAAACACATTATATCAGTTCGGGTAATACATTTCCATTTTAATTTTGCAACTTCTAAAGCATTAAAATATGTATTTAAAACAGGGCTGTAGAAAATGGAAAATGTAAATTAAAGTATTACATTTTCATTTTTATTTTGCACCAAGCATTGCACATACAAGCATGGAAAATGTAAACTTAAATACAGAAATGCATTGCCATTTTACATATTGCATTGTCATATTGCATATTACATTCTAAATTGAATTATGCTACCCATATGCTTCCATAGATTGATACTAATCTTTGATGAATACTATTCCACCATCTGATCTTAAAATTATTTGCAGTTTTTATTTGTCTCTAGTAAATCATATACTAGTAATAAATAAGAATAACTATACTTCAAGTAGTATTAAAAGCAGAGGGAAAACTGTTGACCATTAGATTCAGGCATAATACATTTTTTAATTGTGCCACCCTAAGATTTTTACTGGCCCCTTTGTGCCCCCCATGAAAACAATCCTGGGGCGCCACTGACACACACACACACACACACACACACACACACACACACACACACACACACACACACACTCCAAAAAGAGATAATCCGTGGAGACGTGGCTCTGCGCTGTGTGAGACAAACACGCAATATAGCCAAAGTCAGCTCAAATATATCTGCTATTCAATTTTAAATATTTAACAATTTCCTACCTATCCCTTGCTGCCACTGGAAAAAAATAAATTCCCTACCGACCCATGACCTAAACTGACAACCAACCAGAACCAAACTTATTTTTTTAATGCCTAATGTTTCACGCAGATACTGTTGATGAAAAACTTTCATATCTAAATATCCAGGTAAGAGTCAAGTGTTCAGTCAGTTAATAATAAAGCCACCAGCGTTTTTGGCTGCAGCTCCCTTATTCACGGAGCGGACGCTGTATACAAAGAAAAAACCTATAAAGGTTTTTATTTTAAATGATTTTCATGCTGTTAAGTTAAATGAAAGTAATTTTAATCTTTAAAAGCTCTACTCGACGCTACAGTTATTCTGTCATCTTAGTTACACTATTGCATAGTATAACATTTTGAATAGAAATGTATGAAAAACAATTACTCTCTTAACTCTTTCTATTTTGCCTTTATTGTACATATGATTTGAAAAACAAGAAGGGCATAGCTTTATATGAATTTAACGTGAAAAGTGTGGTTGTTGCGGTTACTTGTCATCCATGAGTTTAAGATTCTCAGTGCTGCTGCTCATTGGTTACATAACACTTCCCTACTATTTGACTATGAGGTTCATAGTCGAATCAGACCTTTCCAAATCGAATCGTCGAATCCTGGACTATAAGAAGTCAGCCCTAATATATACACAAACATGTTTGTGTGTGTGTGTGTGTGTGTGTATTAAACCTCTGATCACTAGGATTAATCTTAGCCTGGTTGTTATCCTGCTCTGGAGCAGGCTAGCTGTAAAGAGTAAATCTCTATAGTAACTTAATGTAGATTAATTTATCCTCCCTTTATGCAACCGAGTCAGGGCTAAATTCAGACAGGATAACTGGAAAATCCCAGCTTAATCCTTTATCTTGCTTTTGTGCAATACCCCCCAGGTGTAAACGTGATGTGTCTCTCTCTTCAACTTGGATCCGATTGATGAAAACACATCTTATTACCAAGTGTAAACAGCCCCTAGGTGGCAAGCAACAAGTTGTATCATGTAGCATTTTGATTGAACTCTAATACGATGCATTTTTGTCTATGCAGAGCTTTCATCCCACTCTCGGATTACAACAGAGGTATGGTTATGTTAGAGGGTTAGGTTGAGCATAGTAATATTAATGTATAATTCTTAGATGGTTTGAAGGGTTGTTGTTTTAATGCATGCGTATGATGCTGTGTTGGATTTATATCATGATTGTGTTTTTATTTTGTGGTGATTTAATGTCACTGTAATTGATTAAATATGGTATTTGTTATTTTTCTGTCTTTGTTTAACAGATCTTCCATTTTGAAACACTGTACATATGAACCTCTGATTCTGAGGCCCTGCTGTTTTCCTTCAAATTCATTTTGGTTAAGTTTCGAATAATATATTGATTGTTTTGAAAATTATTTATTCTATTAATTTGCTATTGCTTTTTTATTGATTTTATTTTATTTCTTTTTTGTGTATGTGTTTTGTTGTACCATTGGCTGATATTTTTAGTACTCTGTGATCTTTGGGGTGTGTTTAACACATTCTTTTGTGTTTTAGGAGACAGCCTGTGTGGAGTCCTTTCACTTTGGGGTCATCTGGTTCTTTCTCCCACTGCCTGTGGCATAAGTTGTTCTGCACTGCATGTATATTGAGTTGAGTGTGTAGATTTATTTGCATTATTCACAGCACTTCTATTGAAACTTGTGGTTGATGATTTGAATCACGTGTGATGTGCGTGTGTGCTTGAGGCTGTGGGTTTCTGATGTCCTTCTTCCTTCGCACAGGCTTGGTAAACCTAGAACTATGAATGGTAGGTTATGTTTTAATATCCGGGCTGAAGTCTGGACCGTTTAAAACTGAATTTCCTTATTTTTACACTATTGTGAATAAAGTAGGATAAAATCTGAGCTATTTTAGTTATGTTTTAATATCCGGGCTGAAGTCTGGACCGTTTAAAACTGAATTTCCTTATTTTTACACTATTGTGAATAAAGTAGGATATAATTTGAGCTATTTTAGTGTGGATTAATAAAAAGTTTAACTTTAAGGTCTCTGTTTCTTGAATTCATTGACTATTGAACTTGTGTTGCAGTGCTTAAACACAGTCTCATTTCAGACAGAGGATAGAATCCCTCAACAGCCATCAGAAAACGATAAGGTTACTCACGTAACCCTGGTTCCCTGAAATAATGGGAACGAGCATTGCATCAGTTGCTGACGCTATGGGGGGAAACTCCTGTTTACTCCGCGATTGAAGCCTATTGGTTAACGTCTGTAAAAATTACAGACCAATGGTGTTCGAGCCCGCGACAGGGATGGGTCTTACGCCCTTTATAAGTCCAGGAGAGAGCACCATGAGCACAATATTATTCGACTGAAGCGTGCAGCCGAATAACACTCGTTGCGTAGGCGTTTGTAGCACAGCCAGCTACGCAATGCTCATTCCCGTTATTTCAGGGAACCAGGGTTACGTGAGTAACCTTATCGTTCCCTTTCAACATGGTTCACTGCACCTTGCGTCAGTTGCTGACGCTATGGGGGAACATTATCCCATCATGCCGTGCATACACAATGGACTGAAGTGCCCTACCGGAGAGACACTGAATGTGGCCCTATACCCAGTATGTTCACAGCTCTTAACAAGCATGAGTGTAAGCACTTAACCCCTGGTTTGGCTCTTTGCTGTTGGGGTTGCGCTGACGTCGGTTTGTAGCGTTGAGCCAGCGGCGGTTTTGGGTGGCCGGTCTCAGGTGTGGAGACAGATCGTTTTGTCATAGATTTTTGACGATCAGGCTGGCCATGGCTCTTCCCACAGCTTGTGTGGCGACCTTAGTGGTGCGGAGGGCCAGGTCAGTTGCACTGGGCAGGTCTTTAAAGGATGCCGGGTCCAGGCCTGCCTCATCCATATCACGGAGGAGCTTTGCTTGATAGACCTGCAGCACTGTCATCATGTGGAGAGCAGATGCGGCTTGGCCATCAGCAGTGTAGGATTTTGAAGCCAGTGAAGATGTCAGGCGGCAGGGCTTAGACGGATGGTTCAGTCTCGACCTCCAACCGCCGACCGAAGATGGTCGGCAACAGACTCTTCGAGTGGCGGCAGCTTGGAATAGCCGTGTTCATCAGCGCCGTCCACCACTGAAAGGACCTGGGAAACTGCGCTCTGTACTCGGGTGGAGTGAGGGGCATGCCGAGATTTCGTGAGCCACTGGTGGACCTCAGGGAATGGTTGATGGCGCCTGGGTTGTAGGCAATGTTCCCTCTAATTTTTTTCAGCACTGAGCAAATTCTTTTTTTTCTGAGTGCACATTTCAGTACTGTGAGCAATTCGCAACCACACGACCTGCCGAAAATGACCACGAGCTTGCGTTAACCATAGGAGATTCAAAGAGATGACAGTGTAGCGTGTAACGGGGTTTAGTGTATACACACGTATAATGTTCAATGTGGGCCTGTGTATCAGAAGAGAAAGGCACGGCTACTGGAGAGAGGAGAGCAGTATGACAGGTAAGTAAAAGATCAACGCAGAGTCTTGGTTTCTGATTATTTGTAGATTTATATTGAAAATATTAATTTAAGAAAGTGTTTCTCTTTTCTGTATCTTGCTTTAGGAATATAAATCTCAAATACAAGAAACAATATGCAATAAATCCCAATACTCCTCTCTTTGAATTTACCAGGTACCTGGGTTTAGCAGATTGAACCGTTCAACTCAAGCTGAAAATCAGTTCTCATATACTACCAAGCAAATAAATAAATAAATAAATAAAATACTTGTAAAAGTGTAACACTATTTCATTTTGTTTGTAATCCAAATTCATGATTCACTTAAATGACTCAGTTGGGTTGAATTCATGAATCAATTGACTCGGTTCAAAGGACCGTTCCTTTAAATAGTTCAGTTCAAAGTAAGTGTCCTTTGAAGAAAATCCAAGAAAATACGGAAAATGAAGTTTCAGCAAATTCACGTCCTAGTAGTTGTCCGAGACAAAAAGGAAAAATATCCTCCTACCAGTTCTGATGAATTCAAAGCACAGTTCTGGTTGTCTCGCCTTTTTGTATACACCTTCAGTATATACTTAATTGTCTCGCGTGTCCAAGATGGAGCAGGAGAACATTACAGATGTTCGCAATTCTCACAAAAAAACCCAGCCTTGTAAAAACACAAGGCAGAATAGTAATTAATCTTCAATTCAACAGATTTATCAATAAGCATCATGTAAACATTTCAAATAACAACCTAACTCAGGGTTTCAACAGACATAATGTTATTTTTTAATCACATTTACGTTACTTGACTGTTAACTTTCAAATGTAAATAGCTTCAGCTCGTTCGTTACATACCAACGGCCAATGTAAACAAACTAATAAAACTCATAGTTTGCTGCCAAATTTGCAACACTTATGGCATAATGTCAAGTTAATATTTAGAATATAACTCACCAAAGCATAAATTTTAACTTCTTATTTAAAAGAAGAAGTTCATTCGCAGTGTTTTGATGCTCTGTGATTCTGAATCTGCCTCCGTTCTAATTCTCTATTTTGCTCTCTTCTCACTCTAGCGACAGCTTTTCCAAGTTATCACATCACTTCAGGAATCCAATAATTTGTTTTAAATCACTGTTTTGAATCACTTTTTCCTCTTAATTAATATTTTAGTTTCTTGAGATCGCCCCGTGCAGCTGCTTATCTGACTCGCTCTCACTTTGTGCTCGTGCTGGAAGCGGCACCTGTGTGAACTGAATGCGCTGCTACCATTGGCTCATAAAAGTGTCTGTCACCGTAGCAAGATCAGCGATTGGTTGAAAGTTTCTTCTCCTTCTAGAACACTCGCCTTCTCTCTCTCTTAATTATTCGACAACGGAAAATGCATCAATGTTTATGTGCGGTCTGAAAAATGTGCGCGGTCTGACAAATCTATTGCGCAGCCACTTTGACTGGCCTGCGCGGCCGCGCACGCGCGCAGCTTAAAGGGAACATTGGTTGTAGGTACCATTCATCAAGCCGGCTGTGCACCCCTCCGACGGTGGCGACCACTGAAGTCAGGACATTTTCCGGCTTCACGACTCTGCTGCTGCTTAAGCGAGGGAGCACAGGAAGCCTTCCTCTAGAAAGTGGAGAGGCGAGCGCGCAGCACAATGAGAGGAAAAAGCTTGCAGTGGGGGCAGCTCGCCTCGTTGAGCACAGCTTCAGTGTGGGCGAGATCCAGGCAGAAGATGCACTTATCGTGGAGATCCTCCACAGGCACAGGGGCTCGGCATGAGCCGCAGTGCTGAAGCTACATTATCTCAACGCGCTTGTGCTCTTTTAGACGGAAATTCGCTCTTTGTATTTCTCAGCCGAAAAGTGGCAGGGGAATATGCCGGGCGTTGACGCAATGCGAAGTGAATCGTATTGAAAGGGAACTAGCTCCCTCTAAATTGTTGGGTCACAGTTCAGGAGGAGGCAGCTTTGACTCAAGTAATCTTAATGAGATATGCCCCCTCAATTTGTCAAAATTAGTGGGGTCATGCCCATCAGTAGGTTGCTTATTGGGGGTGACCATGTCTTTTGGATACTGGACAATGGTGTCCACGGTAGCATAGTTTTTTCCCCAACATTTTAACATCTTCATTCGTGTAATTGTTTTCAACTTAAAGCTGCTAATGGGCTGGATATACCTTATCTGGGGTATGTATAAGTGTTGGGGAAAGTTATACCAAATAAGGGAATCCTTGTAGTTAACCCTCTGGGGTCTAAGGGGTTTTTAGGGCCCTGGGGAAGTTTTGACATGCACTGACATTTGTGCTTTTTTCAGTTGCTTAAAAACATATTAATGGCAATAGTCTCATAACACTGTGTTCAGCACAAACTGGGCTACAATATTATATAATCAACATGTATGTACATGTTTGTATTTTTAAGAGAAAAATGTTTATGCGTGGTTTTTGAAAAAGCAAAATATTTAAGTCACTGATATAAGTCCACAAAACTCATTCTAAACATGTTTTCCCAAGACTTTTTAAAACAGTATCTAGTAGTCTAGAGTTTTTTCTTCATTCTGCCTACTCATTCACATAAAACAATATATTGATTTACAATTTCTAAGACACTTTTGCTTGGGAAAGACTTCACAAATATAAGTTACCTTTTAAAAACATAGTAGCCTAATCATGGTAAAGATACTGTTTGGCCATTGTAAAATGAACACAGGGTTAGTATTTGGTTGGCCCGCGAGAGGTTTACTTTTGTGCAGTAAAAAGCTCAAAAGAACAACTGCCTATCGTTTTCTGGACTCTTATTTGTGTTTTTGTAATCATTATAGTAGAAACACAACAAGGGACACGCGCGATAAACTTGTCAATGTTTGTTTACAGCCGCCGCCATTACCTTAAGTGTTGATCATGAAAGCAGTGAGTGTGTGCACACGCAAGTGATCCTGTGTTTAATAAACTTGCTGTGCAGAGATATATGCTTAGACGGAACTAAATAAGGATTGTACTGTTTGCAATTGCGTATTTTATAAGAATACCAAAAAGCGCGTTGAGTTTCCTGACTCGTGGATTTGTGTATGTGTGTTCCCATCGCGTGATGTAGGTATGTGACAAAATGACGTAATACGCACGAGCGCTTTATTCCCACAGCTGTCTTCCCAGCAGGTATTCAGCACCAGACGCGTTGGTAACTTAGGAAATCTGTCATATCTTTGCTTTGTGAATACCTCTAAAGCCCATATACTAGTGACATAAATTACTTCCTCACGTTGATTCTCACGTTCTAATTTCCAAGTTCGTTGTCGTAAGAAGAAAGTTGTTATAAGCAAAGCAAAATTTCTTTCGTATTTGATATCAACATCCTCTATGAAGGCGAGTATTTTTTTTGTTTCAAACCAAATACTTTTGATAGAATATACATTTAACTTAAATTAGGTGAAGTTTGGGATTGATTGTAACATTCGCATGTGTTTTTTTTACGATCAACGATTTTAACGCAAGTGACGTTGTTGTCAAAAGCAGAATCGCCCTTTCAATCATATTGGCTTCCAAAACTTCTCCGTTTTCATCAATCCGTGCAGTATTTTTCAAAGTAATCATACAGAACGAAGGATTAGCATCTCTAGATCACATTATTGGCATGATTTTGGGGCTGTCCACACGGAGACGCGAATCACTGTATACGCATAAATTTGTTATCGTATTGGCGTTTCATCCACACGGATCCGGCGATTTCAGAGAGTGAAACCGCTATTTTTTGAAACCTGGTCCTAAAGTGGATAAATCTGAAACCGACACCCTTGCGGTTTCGTCTGTACAGCCAATCCGTATATTTTGTGAAGCGAAAACGTCATCACATCACGTGTCGGAAGCGTCACACGTAACAGCAACAGCAATAACGGCGGATTACGTGATTGTGTTCGTGCTACAGAAGCTACTAAAGCCTACTAGCTTTATTACAGCAAAATCTATTGCGTCTATGCAATTGTGGTGACCAACAAGCGATAATGGACAACACCATACGTTGGCTATGCGCATGCTCAAAGTCTTCTTCTCCGTGTATATCTGTGGCAGAATTACAGCGCCCCATACTGGTCCGGCATATATACTACACCGCTTTCAGTCGGTTTCAGTGGTTTCGTGTTTACGGATTATTTATTTTAGAGCAAGGAAAAAAAATGATCGGATAGGGAATGCACCGGCTTCGTGTGGATATAGCCTTTGTCAAACATATAAATAAATACATGTATGCAACATGTATGCATTTATTGATTTATTAATGATAAATAACATAATCATCAATTAATGTATTAATAATACCAGACTATTTAAATTGCTCGCCAGCATTATTAGTCAATTAAGAAATATTAAAGAAACAATGAAATGTTTCTTTAATATATAAAAATATAGCTTTTATTTGAGAGGGCTTTGATTTCATACGGAAAGATATGCGTGGATTGATGCTCTCGGTTTTATTAATTAGTGGTTAATCAAAAATAATAAAATGTTTATATATATCTTTTAAAAAGATGTCATCTTAATCTTGTTGGGCTTTTAATTACCTACAATGTGGTGTTTGAATTATGAAATAGACCAAGAAATGAGGACATTATGATATTTTAAAGTGTTTAGTCAAGCGGAAGAGGTCACAGTTTTTCATAGTTTTATCGTTTTAATTGGGTTCAAAAATGACCCCTAATTTTCGAGTTAAAAAGATATTCCATAACTTTCTTAATAATTATCTGATTTTAATAATTTAAAAACCATGTTATAGTTATTTTTATTATCTATCATATGGTTATAATTATATATGAATTTTCTATTATTTATATTTTTTGTCACATACCTACGTGATGTGTTTGACGGAAGAACAAGGAAAACACTCGCGTCTGGAGATACTGACACACATACGCAAGTAAATAAGGATTTAGATGTCATGTTTGATGCACTCGGATGAAACAACTCAGCATAACAAGGAATAGAGAGACTGGGTTGAGGATTGCGTATCCATTGACTGCAGGAGGCACGAGTTATGCATATGGATGTTTCTGCTCGTTCACTTCAATGGCGCGGGGGTGTGGCGATCTCATCTCATTACATATAAAGAGGTAACAGAAGAAAGACGGTACCTCTCCTCCTTCTCATACAGTTTACACCGAATGACAATATCTGTTTTCGATCTCACTTACATCATTTAAAAGTAGACATTCCAAGCATTATGTAGACATTTATCTTTTGTTTCTATGATAAGTATTCGTTAAGTTACAGTTAATTTTTCTGACGCGTTTCTGAAAGGACTTCACTGAGGAAGAGAGAACAAAATGCGCATCATGTTTATTTTCTTAATTTTACGAAAAGCACAACATTCTGTTTTTATTGGGAGTGGACAGAAAAAAAACTAGACACTTTAACGTTTTAAATGATGTATAAATCATATCTGTATGTCAAAAATCAGCAGAGTAATTTAAGTCTCTTTGCGGAGTGATTGAAAAATAAAGAGTTTGCGGCACCTGCGCCGCAGTCGACCCCAGAGTGTTAATGTCCTGCAGACAATAATTGTTCACCACACAAGTAGGCTTGTACTGTAGACTTACAGTATAAAGGTGCTTATACCTCAGGCTTCTCTTCAACTGATCCTCACCCTGAAACCATTCATGAAACTCTGTTTATCTATCAACACCTAACACTACACTGTTAAAACATTCTGTAGAAATGACAGTATTACTGTCAGCTATTTGCCAGTAACTTACTTTAGATTTAAATGTATGTTATTTACTGGCAACAGTTTGTTCAAAGTTAAATGAACATTAAACATTAACAAGTCTTTTTATTTACAGAATAAATCTATAAAATAACAGCCTCATGCAAATCATTCTGGGAAGCAAAATATGAAGGAAACAACAGAAAAAGGTTGATTAGGATTTCTGGTTCCCAAAATGCTTTTTATGAGGCTGTTCTTTTATAGTTTTATTCTGTAAAAACATAGACTTGTTAATGTTGAACAAACTTTGAACAGACGGTTGAATATTGTCTCTTGCTTACATTCATTTCTCTCCACACATCAACCAAATTAATATTTTCCATTATTGAGTTTAACTATTTTCTTCCTGTATTTACTCAAAACAGTATTAAAATCCTGATTACTTAAACATTTTATGTTAAGGTGAAATAAGCACAGAGGATATTTTGGGGATTTCCGCCTGGATTTGGCCTACCCAATTTCAAAAGCTTACCATACCCACATGCAGAGGTGTACATACAAAAGTTTGTTATCATATTACAGGAAACTCTTTGAAATAACAAAAACATTGTTAAAAGAACTAAACATGGTTGTATATGTTGTCAGTCCTCTAATAAACACAAAAAAATAAAAAGGAGCTTTTTGATATTTTTTTTTCTAAAGTCTGTATTTGAGTGTATAACTCTGGCCATGGGTGCTCCGGCAACCTGGAGACAGTTTTGTTAGATTCCATCTAATGTCAGCTTACAGAGGAAAATTTATTTGTTTTCTCTATCATAATCTATGTAAAAGTTATTCTATTCCAACTGAAGGGTGAAATAATACCTTTTTTGTATTCAATTTCCGCCGAAACATTTAAATTGTCCCCATAAACACATGCAGTGGAGTAAATGCAATATCTTTACAATATCATTTTACAGGAAACCCTTTGAAGTTACATAAAAAGCTGCTGTTTGTGACAAATATTCTTATTTATGTTGGTTTTCATATGATGAAACACCAAATTTTCTTTTTTTGTATATTTGTGAATAACTTTGGTTCTGTGTGCTCTAGCACAGTGGTTCTCAAATGGGGGTACGCGTACCCCTAGGGGTACTTTGGGGTACTGCAGGGGGTATGTGAGAGAAAGTGGAAACTGACATTTAGAAATAAATCAATAAAATCAGTAAATCATGTTGATAGTATTTTTATATGACATTAGGACTACACAAAGATGCATTTAAAAAATCATAAATGTAAAGCACATTGTACAAAATGCATGTGCGAGTTCAACCTGTTGATCTTGTCGGCGCATGCGCTAAGGTTTCAGTTCAGCAGCTTTAGCAACGGAGATACACGGAGTCTGCTCCGTCATACTTAAAGTTTACTGTCTTTTGTGGTGTTGCTGTGCGTGTATATATATATATATATATATATATATATATATATATATATATATATATATATATATATATTCAAGTAAGTGATATCTCTCAGTGTTGCAAATATGTTTGAGTTTTATTTGGTTAAATGTACCTCATTAAAGCTTCCATAATAACCTTGGGAAAGCAGTTGTAATCCACACAAAATCCATAATTCAAAGGTTTATTTTCAATTTAATATGAATGTCAATCTATTTAAATTTATCTTTATGCCATATTTGTTCAAATGTATGTTTAATTGCATGTTTGCAAATCTGATAATAGCGCATCGCTCATTTGTAACCTGACACCGCTAACCAGCTGCAGTAGGAGAGCCCAGCAGACTAATCTTTATTAATGCCATATTCAACTGCAGTTTATACTTTGCTATATTGTTACTGCTTACTGCTGTAAGTTTAAACCTTTTGTTAATTAATATATGTTCAGTACTAAGATCATTAACAATATTTATTGAGACCTGAATCCAGAATCAGGAGCAGGGTCTGCGTGAAATAATTTAAGTAAGGAGAGGTGGCTTCTTAAAAGAGGATGCTAAAAAGAAAAAACAAACCAGAGCCTCAAAAATACCACCAGTTGCGTGATGAATACTTATAAGCAATAAACCTGCTCTGGGGCATCAGATATAATATAATAACTGTCTCACTCTCATTTCACTGTATTTTAAAGCTAAATGTTGTTGTCTGGTTAAGGGGTACTCGGCTTGAAAAAATCATAAAAAGGGGTACTTCAGCCAAAAAAGTTTGAGAACCACTGCTCTAGCAGACTGGAGACAGTTCTGGTAGTTACCAGCAGCAGGCTGTAAACATCCTATTGGTCTCTTTAGCATGTCAAATTCAAAAGTTATTCTTATTTTACTGAAGGGTGTGAAAAAAACATTTTTCATATAAAAGTACTTTGTTTTGTTTTTGTCAGGGCTCTGCCATAAGGTCTTGTTTATATTTGTATTTTGTCATGGTGGCAGAGTTCTGGCAGTCCCAGGCCTTATGTGAAGGTTCATGCCTTGTTTTTGTGTGTGGCATGTGCCTCTGGTGTCTTGTGACCCCGCCCCCTCGTTCTCCTGCTTATTAGTAATCATTGGTTTTCTCCCATCACCTGTTCCCGCTCGTTATCTTGTTTGGTTTTTCTATTTAATGTCATTGTATCTTTCGTTCTGTGCAGGTTCATTGTGTTGTGTTCTCGTGTTTCGTGTAGGTTTTCAGTCTAGCTATCAAGTCTAAGTCTAAGTCTAAGTCTTAGTGTTATTTGTCAGTTTAATGTTTCATTTTGTGCACCCCCTCGTGGGTTTTTGTTTGTAAAATAAAGTGTTTCCTGTTTTTCCCCGACATCGTTTGCCTTTGGGTTCATCTGTTCCTCTGACCCTCACAGTTTTCAACATACAATAAATAGCAAGGGATTCATGGACACACAAAAAAAGGTTTTATATGGACTCATTTTTTTAGAGTACGACCTAAGATAAAAGATGGTGTATCTGTGCTATCTGAGGCAGTTCACGCTCAAGTTTCACATACGTTTACAAAAGACCATTTTTAACCTCATCATTCATTCGACGATTGTTGGATTTGTTTTGAAAATAGAACAAAAATAGCCTTATTCCTAAGAGTGAGAGCTTTCATTTGATATAAGATTGGCCATTGTTCGTCATATTTGAAAAAATATGAAATATACGAATATTAAATAATATGCACATTTGGTGGGGGGGGTGATGGTGTAAATCAAATGTAAACAACTTTCTTACAGTAGACACATTGCAGTACCTTGTAAAATGTCCTCTTTCCTTGCACTTATAGCACTGAAACTCAGGGCAATCTTTCATCATGTGGTCGGGCTCATGCACAGCCTATGGTTTTACTTGATGGGTGTACATCACCCTAAAATATTGCAACCCTTCCTTCATGTCAAGTTTAGTGCTATTCGGGAAAGACACTAATTCTTTTGGGAAGCGTGACTTGACAAATCTCAGACCATCCTCTATTTTCATTCCTGGATATACTAGTCTTTTATTTCTTATGTTGGGGTAACTCCCTATCCTTTCAATTTTCAATTTTACCCCTTGGAAAATTTCAATAGCAGGGGACTATTTTCGGGCATATCATTGCGCCTGATTATTACGCCAGAATGAGAGTATAGTTCCTAGCTATATCGGCCTAAGAAAATCACAACTTTTAATTTTCTGTTGGTCTTAGTACACAATGTAACTATAGAAGAGTCAAGTTTTAAATGGTCTAATCAGATGGATTCACAATCAATGGATTGTGCTAAGCTATGCTAAAAGTGGTACCACCAGGCCCAGAGATCGGCTGAATGGATTCCAAAATGGTAAAATCTAATATTTAACTCTGGGGGGCTGGAAAATGAGAATGTTTCAACCCTGCTTGACCCACTTTTGGAAAAGTGTGAAAGCCCTTAGGAGCGCAAACTGTTCTTTTTCTAAATGCTGTATGATAAAGCCTAGTGTTATGTAAAAAGGCTTGATTTATTAATTTATTTTGGTTCAATTTCTTAACAATTAAGATGCTACATGTGTTTATACAGTCAAATAGAAGTATGCGTCTATCCCACGACTTTCCCATCAAAAACCCCGCCCCTCTCAGAAAAAAAACATAAAACTGACATTACTGAGCTATATGCGTTTAAAAGTAGCCTATAAAAATGGTACAATGGCATTGCTCAGTTCAATGTGTTGGGAAATCTGGCATTTTGTCCCTCGTCAGCATTTATTGAAAGGTTAATAACGCTTAACATTCAAAAGGTAAATAAGGATTTCCCACTTGTATAGGAGGCTTAGGCTATTTCAAAACGTGGATGCCCAATTGAGGTGTCACAAGCACAAAATGCAGGCATAGAATATGTTAAGTGTTTATTAACGCATTTTAGACAACAACAACAAAAAACAGGAAAGGTAGGCTAAGCCAAAGACTGAGGTTACAACATCCATAAATGTTCACAAATACCCATGAAAGGAAAACCAAAACACAGTAAACTTAACATGGGCTTAAAAAGAAGGCTAAAGAATGCCACTTGTTGGTAAAAGTAGCCTAATACAAGATAAACACAAAATATGCATTTGTATAAGCCAAATAAAATAGGCTGCATTGTTTAGCCTATACAAAACAATAATATGTGACTAGTCACAGAAAGTAGGGACACAAGTCGGATCTGGGGAATTTTGAGTTATTCACAGATTCTAAAAGTGCAGTTTCTAAGCTTTCCAACGATGTGTAACCCATGAAAATCTGATAAGATTTAGAGAAGTTGTGGCCATTTGAATATAAAACCCCATTCACACAGACCTTTGGTCCCAGAAGATACTCGTAAAATTGCCAGACAAGCGTCTGTGTGAACACAAACTCGTCCCGTTAATCTTCTGGGATCGTTGCCGGAAAGAGGACCTAGTCAGATACACGGATAACCCTCTGTGTGAACAAGAAGCCGCAAGAATGCCGTAATGGGCGTGTCGTAGACTCGTAGTCATCACAACGCTTAACATGCATATAAACATTCACCACGAGAAATGTTGCAAACTAGATTCAAGCAATTATCAGGAAATGATAAATGAGACGCATAAACAATGAGCATGTGCCGTAGTGAGGACGCACATGTCATGGCAACATGAAGTTGGTTTAACTCTTTAAAATAAGGAATTAACAACATTCACAACGAGAAATTTCAGCAAACTGGACTGAAGCAGAATTTTTGTCATTTAATGCGTTGAAACAGAGATCATTCAGCAGCATAAAAGAATATCGCGTCACATGCTCATTTGAGCTATAATAAATGAAAATACCTGTGTGTCATCCCAACAAGATATATCGTTCAGCTTCTCAAAATGGGGGTTTTAAACAGTGGTGGGCCGTCAGGACCAGAAGGGCCTTCTCTGCTGGCCCTATAAAATATATATATATATATATTTTAAAAGTGTTAAATGTTTTTCTTTAGTATGCTATTTATTTTTTTCATTGGTGTAATGTCCGCAAAATTCGTAAGTTTTGTAAAGGTTGAACTGGAGTACCCTCAAAAATTCACATAAAAATCAGCTTATTCAGCTGGGGCCAGCTCTACAGATACTGCTAGGCTTGTGTGGAAGGACAACACATCTGATTTGTTACAATCATACGTGACAGAAACATCAACGAATCAAATTTTGAAGTTTATTGACAGCACGTCCTCCGAGTCTAGCGACGTGCCCAGCGCTACCCCTAACGCCTGTCGTCAATTTCCAACGGAAGCGGGAAATTCAGTTATTATTAAAGAAAATGACATCCGCTGTTGCAGATACACGCGATCTTGTTGCCCCAGCACAAGAAGTTATTTTGTTGGCCGTGTTTACTTTTTTATACGAGTAAAGGGACATGGAATGATTCTGGCTTTGACAGTCTGAACAGCTTCATGAAGGCAGCTCTTAAACACCAAGGCTCCGAGCGACATAATAATGTCAGTCATGCATTTAAAAACTTTCGGTGAAAGTCTTGTGGATTTGGAACTTAACGAGTAGAGAAAACGGGAGATCAGCGTCCACAATGAGAGGGTCAGAAAGAACCGGGACATTCTGAAGTGTCTTAGTGAGTGACTGTGTTCTCTTTTTGGGACGGCGAGAATTATCAGGGGACACGATGAAGATTCGCTGAACAAAGGTAATTACTTGGAATTGTTAACGCTATTAGCGGAGCATGATGCTGACTTGCGACATCATATTGCCACGGACACAGTTTTTACAGGACCGTCAGGAAAAAATTAAAACGATATAATAAATGCAGTGTCAGAAGTGTTAAATTATCACATCAAAGAAGAAATTAAACAAACCAAATTTGTGGCAGTTATGGTGGATGAGACGACTGACTTCAGTAACACAGCGCAGCTCTAATGTGATCGGGTATGTGACTGAAAAGTGACGGGTTAGTGCTTTACTACTTGTCGAGTATTGTATCAGGCAGATTGTGGTTTGTATCTAATAATGAGCATTATTAAGGGCTTATGCACATTGTTTTTGAGTGGTTCTAGTTGCACTAATAGTAGCCTGTAGCATGTGGATGTGACACTATGCACACAGTGTGCATAGGGGGATTACATAATACATGCAGTGAAATTTAGTCTGAGTTCAACCCACCCTTACCTAGCATACTGTTTTAGGCTAAGTTAATTGTTGATCAGCTGTCATGTTGGTGAGTCCCTGTATGTGCGGCCGAATATGCGCATTATTTGCATATGGGTGCATTAGCTGTAACAGATGAGTATGTATGTGGTTTACATGCTTACTGAAGGCCCTGACTGAAACCCCACGGCACGCCACTGGTTTTGAATGCATATAAACAATCACGATGAGAAATGTCTGAAAACTGTATTAAAGCAGAGATCAGGGAGCTCGTCAAATATGCACTCTGAAGCTGAAATCATTCACCAGCATAGAACTGTGCGTTCATGCGCTCCTTTGTAGTCTTATTATAAACAAAAATGCACTCAAGTTGTTTCTGGAGAGAGGAATAATAAATAATTTGCAAACTTCAGACGCTGCGTAGAAGAGAGGGCGGGACTTTCGACAGGTCACATGTCTTTCCGGGATCTTGGCAGTGTGAATGAACAAAAACTCTAACTATTCTGGAAAAATCCAGGATGCCTGTCCCGTGTATTTTACGGAATGTCTGTGTGAAAAGGGCTTTCAATGGAGGAGATTTCAAACTTTTTGAAATGTGTCCTGCTTTAGAAATGGCCACTGTGGTAGGCTAGATGAAAAAGCCTCGGACTGATTGCGTGCTCTTATCTTGCGTGACAATTTAATAATGTATGAAACCTGATTCTGTTGTTGATCTGATGCGGCTGTTTGCACATTGAAATTAAATAAAATGTTTGTACATATATGTGTTTGACTTCATGCTGCGCTGCAAGAACTGACAGAGAGTTGACGTCAAAGTACCGTGAGAGCGAGTTGAAATTAAACTACTCTGTAAGGTTTCTTGAAGAGCTCTCGCGGTACTTTGACGACATCCGACTGCAGCGCCGCATAAAGTCGAGCAAGGCAGTGACGTACGACGGGCTGACTGTTATTTGTTCCGCCCTAGATTCTTTTTTTTCTTTTGATTTGTGTGCCCGAGTTCGTTTACAGTCTGGGGAGACACACGCTGTAAGTTTGAAAAAAAAAACTTAGCAAAACATGTCTGAGTACAGTCAAGTGACTTCATGCGGTTCATAATAGAACCGAAAGAGAAGACCATGCTGAATAAAGTCGTAATTCTTGCTATTTTATGACCAAAATGTATTTTTGATGCTTCAACACATTCAAGCTGACCCACTGATGTCACATGGACTACTTTGATGATGTTTTTATTAACTTTCTGGACATGGAAACCATACATAGATTTTCAATGGAGGAGACACAAAGCTCTCGGACTAAATCTAAAGTTAAAACATCTTAAACTGTGTTCCGACAATGAACGGAGGTCTTTCGAGTTTAGAACGACATAAGGGTAAGTCATTAATGACATTATTTTCATTTTCAGCGAACTGTCCTTATGTAGTAGTCACACTGTTCCCTTTGGGGGTGGAGGCGAAAGCACAAGCTTATACAGTATGTAAATATACACAGACAATGATGCCCCCCTCTGCATGCTAGAATCTCCGGAAAAACAAGCCGATTTCAACCGCAAAATGTATGCTTTTATATATACAAAAACTGCCATCTAAAAACATGGAGAGGCTTCTTCGTGATCTCAACTAACAGATTCTGCAATAAAACAAAAATTACAACCTTTGAAAAAAAAACTTTCTTTCTCATTTTCTTGAAAGTTGTGCTGCCGACTTGTGTCACTGGTTTCCGTGACGGGTCACATATCCATAAAACTAACACAGGAACCTAAATCAGATACAGTAAGCCTAACTTGGGCTTAAAAGGGCTAAAAGGTGCTGTTAGTGGCCTAAGAAGATTCGCCTACTTATTTTTTAGCTTTTCCTCGCTGTGACCTGTGGAGCTGAATGTGCACTCACTGTCTGCACTTGATGCTGGAACGCAAAGGATCCTCCTTGCCAATCCACAAAGCCTCGGGAAGTTTGGTACCTGTCTTTCCCAAAATTCAAGCAACCGGTCCTCGTCACAGTCATCCAGCATAAAGTGTGCAGCACAGTACCGCTCCAATTCGTTTGTTAGGCCCACATCAGCAGCATCATTGGGCCATTCAGAGATAGGGCTGGGCCGGTTTGGATTTTTTCTTACCGTGGTCGGTAATCAACAAATTCCCGCGGTTTTGCAGTTTATTGGCAAGACAACCAGTTAAAGTAACCATTTGTATGAGAAATCACTTGTACTGCATATGTGTCCGTGCTTGAGTAGAGCTTTGAAGCTGCACGGAGATGCGTGTGTGTGCGCAAGATGACGCGGTCAGTCTCTGTCTCGCTCGCGCCCGGGCAGTCTGCGTCTGTCCTAGGGATGGGCATTCGATTACATTTTTTTAGTCGATCGTCAGGAGAATTAACGATCGACTATCGATTAATCATTAATATTTTTATCATAAAAAATAATTATTTAACTTTTATAATTCAAAAATGTTGAATACAAAAATACAGCGCGTTTTCCTCCATGAGACCTTTATTACAAGATCAACTTGTGGCAAACAGTTAACCTACATTTAGTTAGACAAACGGAAGATATATGCGCTTGAATATGCGGTGCTCTAAAGCAGCGGAACCTGCAGCTGCGAGCCGCATTCTTAAACAGAGACTTAATTTGTTCCAAAAAATCATGACCTCTTCATGATTATTTTTTTGAAATCAAAACGGAAGGTCAAACTGCTTCAAGACACATGCTACGCTAGGCAACGCAACCTGCATTGGATTAAAAAAAAGTATTCGATTAATCAATAACAAATTAACGTCATCGACTAAATTCTTAACGATCAATTATCGATCGTCGATTAATCATGCCCATCCCTAGTCTGTCCTACAATAAACATCTGTCTTTTTTCCACAAATGGAGAAAGAAGACGCGAAAGCAAAACTTTTTGAAATGTGTCCTACTTTAGAAATGGCCACTGTGGTAGGCTAGATGAAAAAGCCTCTGACTGATTGCGTGCTCTTATCTTGCGTGACAATTTAATAATGTATGAAACCTGATTCTGTTGTTGATCTGTTGTGGCTGTTTGCACATTGAAATTAAATAAAATGTTTGTATTGCTTTTACTGAGTCATAAACAACGTCACCTGTATTTCTACTCAATGACAATTTAATATTAAAAATCATATCAGTTAACGGTTAATGTTCAGTTAACAAGCTGCGGTTGTTAACAAGCTGCGTGTATAACGTCCCCACATATACACACAAGTGCAAGCCAATGTTTGAAGTGTTTTTTTTTTGTTGCGGTTATGACGGTGAGGAGCTCAGACCCGCGGCATGGGTCACGTGGCCGCGGTATGGCGGTAATTAGGTTACCGCCCCAGGCCTATTCAGCGAAGTCCACTCTAGGTCTTTTCTCTCTCTGACTTTCGTTAGTGACGTCTATGGAAGGTAAAATAGTCAAACGCTTATCAAAGAACCAGAAAAAGTAGCCTTCCAATTATGAACATGTAAAATATTGCAATGAGATTTTTTTAGGCCTGTAAGGCGAGTAACTTAAAGGCTAAGTTATGGTTCATGATGATATAAGCTCCAGTTCAGGGTGCTGGAGCTTTTGTTGTTGATTATCTATTGTCTGCTTTATTTACTTTTTATTTAATAAATCCAGGAAATTCATTAATAAAAAATTGATCACAGTTAAGATATAATTGGTAGAAAATAAAATTTGCTTTAAAGGGAGGCTTGTGCTTTCCGTTTTAGTCTCTGTAAAAGATTGAAAGTCTTGTATTGCCGCTTTCAGAGTGGTCACCTCCATAATGGAGAACTGTCATGTTCTTTTTTCCTCAAATGTAAATGTCACACGGTGACAATCTTTCCAGGGGCGGAACCAAAATTAGGAGAGTTTGGTTCCGCCCGGAAGGTTTTCCGCCCGGACCGGAAAAGACGAACACCGGACTTCCGGTAAGCGCCGCGAGCGGGAAAATCAGCGAATTGCACACAGGTGTGTGTAGTTAACATTAGCGGTTGATGATTGGAGTAAATGACGAGCAGGGCAGTATAAAGGATGATCCAAAACCACAGTTGGTTGTTCAGTTTGGGTTCAGTTGTTGGGCTCGTTTGGTGCTGTTGGTGCGTTTACTGCTGGGCTGCTTTTCCTCTCAGGCTGAAGCTGGTGTGGCTGTGTGGGACGAAGTAAACCATAGTGGTTGGAAGACGATTGGAGACTACTGGATACTGAAACAAAACAAAAGGAGAAGCGGAGTTAGCGTGAGTGTTGCTATATTGAGGATATTGTGATACAAGTGAAATCTCTGTGCAACCCTGTTTGGGGGAAGAGACGCTCTGTTCTGTGAGGCTGGGAGTAATCGCCTGTGTGTATTAAAAAGGAGAGCATCAGAGAAGATCTTACAGTGACTGTGAGTATGAAACATTGAGTTTGAGACACACTGTATACTAACCTGTTTCGTAGCGAACGATTCCAGGAAAAGGAGGACGGCCCTACCCTTAAACAGTGTGGTGGGTGAGCCGGAGGAGGACAACTTGGGCTATCACAGCGACGTGAATGCTGACTGGGCCGTGCTAACCATCGTCTTAACGGACTCCGGTGAAGTTAAGGAAGACGGGGCGTCCTAAGTGTTCACTTTGAGTGCAGAGGGTAAATCTGTGTTGTTGTGGAAATTTCATTTTGACGTGGTGCTGTGTACTGCTGTGTGTATTGTCAGAAAAAACCCCGCCTTCGCTAACCTCGCCGTGGGAGAACGAAAAGGCTGCCGGTTTCAGTTATGATTATCTGGCCTATGCTGTGAGTGAACTCTGGATGTATAATATTACTGTGGTGTTCGTCAGCAGTCACCCTTTGTATCTGGGTTGTTCTGCAGAGTGGTGGTGAAGAGTTGGACCGTTAGAGGCTGTGTGAGTATAACTAAAGATTAATGCTGCTTGCACATACATCTACATAACGCTTACTGTTGCAGAGTGAGGTGGAGTAAATCTCGTCTGTCCCGAGGCCTCTTCAAAGGGGCGCCCCTGTCCAGTTGCTCTACAGTCTAGGAAGTGGAGAGGAGAGGGCAGCGCTCGGCTCGGTGAGACAGCGCAGCATTTTCCCCTCTAAAGCCGCAGCAGCCGTTGGGAGGTTTTGCCCACGACGCTGCCTCACCAAACAGTCCCAAACCATCTGGCAAATCGTGATAGCCTGGTCACTGTAAGTCCACCACATTTCATCCAAATACAAGGTCTATATAAATCGACTGTTATCTGACCAGGAGTGTTACGGCGTGGAGAGAAAGAGAGAGAAAGAGACAGAGAAAGTCCTACCTGTACCGTACTTACTGTACGTCGTCTCGAGCGGAGAGGTGAGAGAAAACCTAGCAGTCTGAATAACCCACATTGTGTCTCAGTCCGCAGCCTGTGGAGAGAAAGAGAGAGAAAGAGAACGAGAAAGGCCTACCTGTACTGTACTTACTGTACGTCATCTCAAGCGGAGAGGTGAGAGAAACCTAGCAGTCTGAATAACCCACTTTGTGTCTCAGCCCGCAGCCTGTGGAGAGAGAGAGAGAGAAAGAGAACGAGAAAATCTTACCTGTACCGTACTTACTGTACGTCGATCCAAGAGGTGAGAGGAAACTGGTAGTCTGAACGACTGACTTTTGTGTCCCCGCCCGCAGCCTGTGGAGAGAAAGAGAGAGAAAGAGAGTGGAGAAAGGAACGAGCAAAACCTTACCTGTGTTGCAGAAACCGTACGTCGTTCCCGGCAGAAAAGGTGAGAGGGAGTCCATCGAAATATAATATACTGATCTTCTGTGTTCTAGTGGCCGCCTGCAAAGAGGGAGAAAGGAGACATACACGTGAGTCAAAGGAATACTTGCGATAACCACCTCCCAGCAACACGTACTGAAGAGACCCGGTGTTGGTCGAAAAAAGGGTACGTGACGAAGGAAGTTTTTAAGAGCTCAACACTTATCTTATTGTTCACTCTGCCTCCAGGAGGAAGAGGAGGGCGCCACGGGAATCTAAAGCCAGGCGGAGGAGCCTGAGTCCCACATCCCCTGCAGTGTCGTGGATCCTGGACACTTGACTCCATTGGCCCCCCCCTTTTTTTGCACTCTTCCGTTCACGGCCCACCTGTAGGGCAGGACGAAGAAGTTTAGTTTTAAATCCCTTTACCCTCCCCATTTCCCATATCCATTTTTAATTAATTTAAATAAAGTTTATGCTTTTATATTTACGTGCACTTGTGTTTGTCTGGTCATTGGGTTGGCTTTGGGGACCTCCTCGAGGTGGAAGTTAAGAAGGGGCGTGGCTTAGTTATAGCAGCAGCCAGTCCCGCCTTGTGACATAAACATGAAAAATAAAAAACAAGCTACTTTTTAAAAAGACAAACCATACTTTTCTTTAAATGGATGAATTTATAGCGTTCTGGAAAACATTTATGGATTTATAGGGTTTTTACTTTGAATTTATCATCAACAATATTGTTGTTTGATTTAATATTTATTGATAAACATGTTCATACTGAGCAAAAAAAAATTAACTGGATAAATTAAATATTCACAAAATGTGTGGGGCAAAAACGGTCCTTTCTTTAAAACTATTGAAAATGAATTTATCACGTTTTGGAAAAGAGCTCCTCATTTGTCAATAATGTCATTTACCAACATTAAATTGAAATATCCCATTCATCATTAATAACGCAGCCAGGGGCGTAGCCAGTAATGGGCCAGGGCGGCACATAACTCCCTGGCCTGCCCAGGCAAGTTTAACCAAAATACATTTTTTGGTTTATTTTTATTATTCAAATGTATTTAAGAAAATATATTAATATAAACCGGATTTATTGTTGACTGGTGTGTGTTTAATTTGCTTTCTAAATAAAATGAAATTGTTGAAGCAAGTTGTAGGAAGCTTCCGAAACGTAATTGGTTGCTCGGTTGCTAGGAGTTCTGACAGATAGACTCTGTGGGGGGCGGCAGCTGGCGGGCTCTGGCAGTCTGCCAGCTTACTTTGCTAACTGCTTTTTTAGCTAATATTAACATTGCCACAATAATGGCTAAAGTTTCTTTAATGTGTTATTTAAAAAAGCAAGAGTTGATGAAGAAGATACGCCACTGCCTCCATCTACCGAGTCTTACCAGCCCAGTTCTTCAGACTCATTAACCCACAAGAAGGCTAGTCAGGCGCTGGTGGCGCCGGCTGCCGCTTGCTCCCTGGCGGCAGTTCCAGTGCTCTCTCCCGGTCAGTCTGACACAGGTTACCCGCCGATCTAACTGCAATTGATGAAACACCTTCACAACCCAATTTGCATCCATGAGTTACTACCCACCTCAACAACCCTTTGTTTTTTGAAAAAGAACTCTGTGACTCTTTGGACTATAATGGGATCATTTCTATTTTCAACATTAAACCCAGGCATTTGCGTCTTGTTTTGTAGAATGAAAACAACAAAAGTAGGCATGTTGTTTAACTAATTTCCTTATTTTTTGCTCGTGAAGTGATTTAACTAAATGGTGTGTTGTGTATAGATGTATGCCAGCCTTATAGATTAAACTTACATTGTTTAATTTAAATGAGTTGCTATTTTTGGCACAAAAGTTTAATTTCCAACAGGCTGATTGCACTGTATATGGTTAATTTAACATAACTAAGGCAGTGTGTTGTTATTTATTTCAAACCGTGCTCTGCTGAGAGTTTTCGTTATTTCAATGTATTTTTAGCCTACTTTATTTCAGGTGAACTGTTTTTGCACTGCTGACTAGCCTGAATAAGCCTGTGGCCTATACCATAAAGCTGGTTAAGTTGGTTAGCCAGGTAAGTTTAGGATTAGTTTGTGCAAATCCTGGGTTTTGGGTACCATGAAAATAGCTTGTACCAACAAGGCCTGGTCAGATTGGCTTGGTTTTGTCAACTTGAAACTAATCCTGTAACCCTGAGTTTGTTTAACCATTTTCATGGTACAGGCCTCAGGTTTGTCCAGCCTTTATTGAGCTCTGTTGGTTGAACATGTTTAGACAGTGTTTTATTATTGACTTTGAAAGTAAAGATGTCACTGTTTTTGCAGTTTGTCTATTCTTTTTTTTCCACTCTAAGGTTTAATTATTATTTAATTAATTTTATTCTGATAAACTATAGGCCCACTCACTTTTGCTCCGGCCCGCCCAAAATACAATTTCTGCCTACGCCCCTGAACGCAGCCACTTACTCTTGCCTGTAGATGTTCGTGGTGCTGGAGTGCTTTTATTCTCATTGTTCATATTCTGATTGTGGTAATGAGGCAGAGGCGAGTGAGGACCCAAGTGCAGTTTAAAGTATATTTAATATACACCCTTTTAGGGGGCGCGGCTCTGCTGCTGACCCAGTGCTTCACATGCGTTCGTTCGTTTGTTTGTTTGTTTCCGTGATCTAAGTGTTTGTTGTCCTATTTTTTTATTTTATTTGAGCTATTATGTCCACTATGAAAATGAGCCGCTTCACATATTGGGCGATTGTCTACCTGTTGATGTTATTAGTGACGATCGGTTTGGAGGTGAACGCCGTAAGCGGAGCTCACGTGTACACCCGGGAGGAACTTCTTTTATTAATCCCGCAACTTACGAATGTTTGTCCTCAAGTGCAATTGCCTGAAGATTGCAAAGAGCTTTTAAGGAACTCTAGAACAAGGGCATGGAACAGGACTTCATTGAAGAAACGAGGATCCAGAGGTGGGGTGCGTCAGAGATTAAAAAGAAGAGGCCACAAACCTCCTTTACCTGTAATCACCCTCTCAAATGTACGGTCCCTAAGAAGTAAAACCGATGAACTGCTATTGAAAGCGAAGTATGACAGTGATTTTAGACAAAGTAATTTGATATGTTTTACCGAGACCTGGCTAAAGGATGAAATCCAGGATATTGACATAAGTGGATATACAATGATAAGAGCGGACAGAAATGTAGCCGCATCTCAAAAAGCAGTTGGAGGAGGACTGTGTATCTACGTGGATAATAGGTGGGCTACTCGATTTCGTATATGTGAACAGGTATGTACTCCGGATTATGAACTCTTGTCTGTGGCTTTCAGACCTTTTTATCTTCCTAGGGAGTTTGGGCAAATAACAATTATTTTAGTATATGTTCCTGGACCGCATCATGTGAAAGCCGGGAACAAAATAGCAGAATGTTTTAATGAAGCACTGGCCCACTCACCTGAGCAACCAGTATTGATTCTGGGGGATATGAATTCATGTGAACTGTCAACCTTTTTACCTGCTCTACATCAATATGTTGACTGCCCGACTAGACTCTCGCGTATCTTGGATAAATGTTATGGCAATATTGCCGAGGGATACAAAGCCATCTGTCGCCCCCCTTTGGGGAAGTCGGACAACAATATTGTACATTTATTTCCCAGATATCGGGCTAAGATTAAACGAGAGAAACCGACTGTGAAACAAGTTCATATGTGGACTGAACGGAGTAAAGAACAACTGAGAGACTGTTTTGAACAGACGGACTGGCAATTGTTTTTTAATGCTAATGACAATGTTCATGATATCACTGAAAGTATTACCTCGTATGTAAATTTTTGTGAGAGCAACTGTGTTGAAACTAAAACTATACGCATATACCCAAACAATAAGAATTGGTTTACAAAAGATTTAAAAGTATGCCTTAATGAGAGGAAGGTAGCCTTTTCGACAGGGGATAAGGAATTAGTTAGAGAGAAAAATAGAGAACTTAGGGGGAAAATTAAAAGTGCTAAACTAGAATATAAAAATAAAATTGAAAGTAAATTCTTTAAGGGTAATGTAAAGCAAGCTTGGGAGGGACTGAATGTGATGATGGGAAGGAAGGGAAAGAAAACGAACCCCACTCACTTTCATAATGCATCTTTTGCTGATGAGCTAAATGTGTTTTTTGGCAGATTTGACACCGGTGAATGTAGCACCGAGGTTGACAGGATCTGTTCTGATA
The DNA here is from genome assembly GCF_030506205.2 of Paramisgurnus dabryanus. Taxonomy (NCBI): domain Eukaryota; kingdom Metazoa; phylum Chordata; class Actinopteri; order Cypriniformes; family Cobitidae; genus Paramisgurnus; species Paramisgurnus dabryanus. Next base: position 43,292,951 of record NC_133342.1, read on the forward strand.
TTCCCTTATATGAAAACATTACCCTTGAAGAACATGAAATTGCATACTGCCTGTCACGCACAAAATCAAATAAGGCACCTGGACCCGACGGCTTGAATGGGCGTGTACTAAAGGATTGTGTTTATCAATTGACTGGGGTCTTTACACAGTTATTCCAGCTTTTGCTAAATACACGAATAGTACCAAACCTATGGAAGGTATCCACAGTTGTCCCAGTACCCAAAATTACTGGAGCAAAAGGGTTAAATGATTTTAGACCAATATCATTAACATCTGTTTTAGGGAAATGTATGGAAAGGGTTATTATGCGGCACTTAATGCATTTTGTGAGTGATGTCTTGGATCCATTGCAATTCGCATACAAAAAAGCAAGAGGTACTGATGATGCAGTTTTAACATTATATAATTCAGTTGCTGAGCATGTACAATTAACTTCAAATTATGCTAGAATTTTGTTTTTAGATTTCAGATCAGCTTTTAACACGATGAAGATTCACATTTGAATCCAGCGACTGATTGATTTGGGGGTAAATGGTGGACTGATCTGGTGGATTAAAGACTTTTTTATCTAATCGCCCGCAAAGAGTGGCTATTAATGGCAAATTGTCTGGAATTATCACATTAAATACAGGAGCCCCTCAGGGAGCAATTTTATCACCAATATTATTTTCTTTGTATATTAATGAGTATAAGATAAACAACAAGGGGTTTAGTCTCCTCAAATATGCCGATGATATGGCACTTGTGGGTCTTATGAAAGTGGGAGATGCTGGTAGTGCTTCTGCATATTATGAACATGCTGAAGCACTTTTTGAATGGTGCCAGTCGAGTGCATTGGTGATAAACATAAATAAGACAAAGGAGTTGGTAATAACTGGAGACAAGCGTAATATTTTGGGGTTGGAACCTGTAGTTTTAAATGGATGTCCAATAGAATTTGTCAGTAATTTTAAGTATTTGGGGACATATATTGATGCCCAACTTAATTTTTTAGAAAATACTGATAGCATCTGTAAGAAGGCTCACCAGAGGTTACATTTAATTAGGAGGTTGAATCACTTTGGGGTGAGCAAGGTTATACTTGAGATGGTCTATAAAAATTTTGTGGAAAGTATTTTGGCTTTTAATATGACATCATGGTATGGTAACCTGACTGTCGTGAGTAAAGGTAGACTTTCCAAAATTGTGAATGAGGCAAGCAAGATAATTGGCAAGACACAGAGACACTTGAGTGATCTGTATCGGGGAAAAAGTAAGGAGAAGGCCTTAAAGATAGTGGGGGATGTTTCTCATCCTCTACATGGCAAGTTCCAACTGATGCCTTCGGGAAGACGTTATAGGCAACCACGAGTAATTAGGAAGGTTTACCAATTATCCTTTGTGCCAAATGCTGTCAAGATTTTAAATGGCACTGATTGATGTGTGTTTGTTTTTTCTATTTCCTTTTTTTATTTTTTATTTTTATTGTATTTTGTTATGTTATGTGTTGTTGTATTGATGCAAGTGAAGCCAGAGACAAATTTCCACTACGTGGACAATAAAATAAAGTAAAGTAAAGTAAAGTAAAGTAAAGTAAATATAAAACAAGAAACAGGTAAACAGACAGGCAGGCAAAACACAGAGCTGAATTGGAACAACATTAAACAACGACTAGCAACAGGTGAATGAGTAGACGGCGTATATGTAAAGGACAAGAACCAATCACAAGACAGAGACAATGAGTTACCATGACAACACACGAGAGGGAATGAATGAGTTCAATGAATGTCCATGGCAACAAATGAGTGGGCGGAGCAAACAATCAACAGAGGGGAAAACAGCAGACAGAAACACAGGGCAAAACACAGACAGGATCATGACAGAACCCCCCCAAGAGCAGCTTCCAGACGCTCCCGGGCACAGGCAGAGCAGGAAGCCAGGGTGGAGCCGAAGGCGGGACCAGAGACCAGAGCAAAGCTGGAAGCCAGGGTGGTGCCGCAGGTAGAACTAGAGACCAGAGCTGATCTGGAGACCAGGGTGGTGCCGCAGGAAGAGCCAGAGACCAGGGCGCAGCTGCAGATGGAATCAGCAAGCTGGTGGGAACAGCAACCCTTGGTGGTGCTAGAGGTGCTCTAGGCATGTAAATAGGGACAGGAGAGAGAGAGGCCCGGCCGGTTCCGTTGACGCGATTGGCCAGGTTGTGGAGACAGGTGGTTTAATGACACCGGCCACCTGAACCGACACCAACGGGGTATCTGCTAGGTTTGCACAGGCCTCAACTGGGCGCACCGGTATAGCAGCCATCTTGTGAACAGGCTCAGGTATGGCGGCAGCCATCTTGTGGAGTGGCTTGGGCGTGAAAAGACAGGACAGATCATAGTGCATTCGGGCGTCCGTGGCTGCTCTGGCTCCGCATCCCACGGACCCCGATGCCTACTACCCCCCCAAAAAAAATATTTACCGTGCTTACGAACAAACTCCTTAAAAGCCCCCACTTCCTGGCCACGGGGCATGAGATGACGTACATAGTCTCTTAATCCAAAGCGGAAAATATCCTTGAGCGCCACCAAATTCCACCTGGTTACTAAGGTTCAGGAACTCGTCCATGTAGTCCTCGATGGGGCAGTTCTCCTGGCCTAACAAAAACAAAATCTCTGCTGGATCCATCTTGGTCGGTCGTTCTGTAATGTGGTTGCTTAAGTAAGCAGTCAGAGGCAGAGGATCCAAGTGCAGTATATATTTTCTAAAAGTAAAGCCAAACATACAGGGACAAAACATAATCCAGAAAGCATGATTGAACACAGAGACAGAGAGAACATTACAATTAACAACAATCGACATCAGACTATGCAAACACAGGGATTAAATACACAAAGTAATCAGGGAAGACAAGAAACACCTGGGGAAACAATCAGCACACAGACCAATGAAACAAAAGAACTACAAAGAACTACAAAACATGCCAGACACAGACAGAACTTCAAAATAAGAGACATACACAGGGGAACACAGAACAGAGTTCATGACAAGGATAGTCCGCAGTTTCAAAAGAGACATATATAAGTATATGAGGTTTTCAACTATTCTGTGGAGATTTTTTCTTTCGGTCTCGGTCATCATTTTGAGACTTTTGTAGCGGGGGAACAGAAAGAGGGTGATTTTGTGCGTGTTTGTGAGGATTAACTTTTGATGGAGTAAAGCAAGTGCGCGCGTACGGAGCAAAGCCTGGACTTAGGGTCTCCAAAGACTGGTTGGCAGTGTGCAATCAGATTGAAAAACCACAGCATCACTTAATGCAGTATCGGGTAGTCCTATCCCAGCAACTCTTCAGATGCTTTCTTGAAAGGCTCCAAGAAATCTATCGCAGTTGTGAACGTGTTTTGATATATGTCTTCCTTGCGCTTTGTCTGCCCCCTGCTTTTGAGTAGCTTGTTACTTTTACTGTATTGCTTGATCACAGATTTGAGCATGTAAATTTTGCTATTCCAACAAGTCTCACACTCTTGACTAAGCCATGGGGAGAGCTGTGCTTGCACTGGCTTTTTTATTTGATAATGCCCTTGCACGCGTCAGTCATCTCCGTACCTCCTCAATGTCAGATCCACGGCTGCACATGGTATCCAGTGATAATTTTTAAGGGCAGCTTTAATGTTAGAGCCCTGGTCACTTACAAGCACCACTTGATCAAATCCTGTCAGAACACAGCTGAACATTAATTTTTTGTGGATGTTAATTGCAATCCAATCCTCTGTGATATAATGGCACGTCAAGATACTGTAGGACCTTCTGTTAAAATCATCAGTCCACATATCAGTCATCATTGCACCCCCTCCATTGTCATGCACTGCTGACTTCAGAACCTCGGATAAACTCTGTTTTTAGCTCGATCACAGACTGCCTATGAGGAAGCACTCCATTTGGGTCGACTGAGCCATAAAGTGCTCCAATGTTGATGAGACCCTGGGGCACTTTCGCAAAATCTTCCCCCGAAACAATATCAAAGTGGCGCAGATCTGTGCAACAAAAGTCCACGCAATAATCCACAAATTTACTCTTCACTTGAAGAGGAATTATCATGTGGTCAGGATGCATAAAGGCATCTATAGTTTGTGGCCTGGGTTGGCCTGACGCTGCTCTATTCGGCTGTGATGGCGTCCCGGGGCCGCACTTGTGATGCGCCATGTTGGTCGTGCCAGTTTTGTGGCTATCAAATGTGTAAATAGCATTGCAAGAAGTACACATGATGACTGAAGTGCTGGCTTTGTCATCTTTCATTATTTCTGCCAATTTCTCCCACACTTTGCTCTTTCTATTTGTGTATTTGCGGAGCTTTCACTTCCCAGTCTTCACCTTTTCTCTTGCCACCTCCATCTCTACCTCCAGACTGAGCTTGTGGGTCATCGTCGCACCAGTTATTCAGCCAATAAAGTATAGGCCTATGTATTTCATAGAAAATTGTGTCTAGTACTATATAAATTACAAAGGTTTAATTGGCATCTTTATTTCAAACGACCCGACTGACTGTGACCCAATTATCATAAAAAATATTTTTGGATGACTTGTAACCGCGGATGACCACAGGTACCTGCTCATTTTCGATCAACACGCGCATCACTGGTCCTTTTAATACACAAAGTGAGAGTGACCATTCATGTAAAGCATGGAATTAAGCTGTTTGAATGTCAATTTTTCATTACATCATCATTAATTTAAATAAGTTTTGTTTCTCCTCCTAGGGGTTTTTTCCTCCCCGGGAGAGTCGGCCAACATTGGGTTATCTTAGCACTTTACTGTATACGTTACATTATTATGTATGGGGTGGTGATGGTGCAGTGGATAAGACACACGCCTTTGGTGTGGGAGACCTGGGTTCGAATCCACTGTGACACACCTCTGACATTCTTCTTCTGATATTATCTATTGATTATTCTGCGTTTTCCCCTATATCTATTCATGTAAAGCTGCTTTGAAACAATTAACAATTGTAAAAAGCGTTATATACATAAAATTGAATTGAATGATATAATGTGCTTTCCATTAAAATACACCTCAAATATGCTTATGATTTTTTGTATCAGTCCTGCTGCAAGCAAATTTAATAAGAAAGTTTAAATATGGATATAAGCTTTTAGGAATTTAATGCTACAACAAATATAAATTAATAATTTATGTTACAATATTGACTTTTGCTTTAGAGATTATGTGTTATGATGTAGACTAGAGCTGAACTCTTTTACTATGAAAATTATTCTTAATTCAAATGTTAGTAAAAACATGATATGCTTTGTTTTGACCTGCTGTGTAGGGGTGGGGTCAGACTAAAGGATTAGAGAGTGCTGTAATAGTGAGTAAACACCAGTTTAAGTAACTGTAAGAGCGGATTCACTGTAATACTTGACCATCTGAAGTGACACCATAACCAGAAGTGTACAGCTGTGTATAAATATAAATAGTTTAGAAGACGGGATCTTACATTGAGGTAAGAAAGTATAATTTTCATTTACAACAAACCTTTCTTTAAACACTGTGCTACAGAAAATTATTTCATAATTGCATTTTTGATCTTGATCAGGGTGCAGTGATGGTAAAACATCAGAGAGCAGTTGTGACAGCAGTTATGAACATGAGTTTGTTTGTGCTGCTTCTGCTGTCATGTTGGTGTCATAATTTAAATGACACAGGTCTTTGGCGAGAGTATCAGTACATAAACAAAAGTATGACATGGACACAAGCTCAGAGTTACTGTAGACGTAGATACACTGATCTGGCTACTGTAGACACAATAGATGAAGTGAACAGGATGGTAGATTTAGTGAATGAAACCGATGGGTACAGAGGATTAGTATGGATTGGACTGCAAAAAAGTATACAGAGTAATTGGGTTTGGTCAAATGGAGAAGATAACATTTCATACAGCCCATGGTACCCAGGAGAACCTAGTGCTGGAGAACGTTGTGCTGCATCTCTCAATAATTATTGGTTCAATTTTGATTGTGGAGCCACATATCCTTTTGCCTGCTACAATGGTAAGTAGTCAGTTTATTGAGTGTGTTAACATTCAGTTCATCTAAGACGAGCTGAGACCTGATTTTTGTTTTGCATCTCTCAATAGAAAGCACTAGATACATTAGAATATATAAATGGAAAAACTGGACAGATGCTCAGAGTTACTGCAGACGGTATTTCACTGATCTGGCCACCGTCCACAACTCTCAAGAGCAGCAACAGATACGTGCAGTTGTTGGAGATGGTGTTTTCTGGATGGGTCTGTACATAGAATTTTGGCAGTGGTCTGAGCAGTGGAACCTCACCTTTAGAAACTGGGAAGCAGGACAACCATTCATAAGTTCTGGTGACTGTGTTGCCATGTCAACAATTGATTCTGGTAAATGGGTTCGATACAGCTGTGACCAAAAGTACCCTTTTGTCTGCTATGGAGGTGAGTTTAACAAATGAATTACTCAGCAGCACAAACATCATGGGTTTGAATCACAATGAACACACTTAACTATAAAAAGACTTAAATGCAATGTTTTTAATAAAAAAAATCCAAAATGCATAAATGTAAATGACTTTAATAAGCAAATATAAACTCATGTAACAAACCATTGTGATTTACTATATTTTATACATTTTTGTTTTTTATCTGTAGAGGACAGGCTATTTTCAAGACAGGTTGTCAGACTGAACTTCTCCAATGTTGGAAATCTGAACTTGAATGATCCTTCATTACAGAATGCCATTCTAAACGAGGTTTGTCTTCGTCTTATATACTATCTGATCAGATTTATTTATGTTAATGTGTTTGAATGTCTATCCAAATCATAATTTCAAAGGACAAGTTCGGTATTTTACACTTAAAGCCCTGTTTTCAGATTGTTTATGATGAAATAGAACGGTTTTGACTGAAATTTGGACATATGATGCTGGCCCGAGAATTTTCGGGTGTTTGTTATAAAGGTACTACACCGTGCCATAGCAGAACTATTTTTAGTTATTTGGTTCCATAAATAACCTATAATCCAAATAATCTGTCACAAAAAAGATCTTTGTAGATGGAAAAGGTTCTATAGACTATTCAAATTGAAGAAAAAATGAAGAGTTTGGTTCCAAAATTAGAAATTTAAAGTTCCCGTTTTTTAAAAATGGTCAAAAATCGCGTTGTTGATTGTTCATTCCAATTAATATAAATCAAACTGCAGTTGCTTTGTTTAAGCCTTCATAACTAATAAAATACAGCTAAGTAGCACAATAAAAACATGATAATAAACAACTTTTGACAAAAGTTTTTAAAACTCATTTTGAACTCTTTAAATGGTTTTTGTAAAATAAATAAATACTATAAATACGTGAAGAAATAACACACACACACACACACACACACACACACACACACACACACACACACACACACACACACACACACACACACACACACACACACACACAGGATAACTCTGTTTTGTTACAATACGACTTTACATTTACATTCACCAGATGAAGAAAAAAATAGCATGTTATACATTGAAGGAGACCCCTTAGAGACTTATTGACTTCTTTGATTTGGTCCAGTTAACATTTTATTACCGTGACATAGGTCAAACAGTGTTACCCTGCAAGATTGGATATCTATTTAAATGTATATGTGTATATTCTGCTTGTATATGTATAAGTATTAATACTAATATTAATTGTTTGAGATTTATGGAAGACTTCACATTTTGTTTACTAATGGATCATTGGAGTATTGTATGTAATTACCTTCATCTGTGTATAATTATCACTCCTATTTACATTGTTCTCCACTTGAAGTAAATAATACCTTGATAAAGACAATTTACCTAGCTGAAGCGTTGGTGTTATTTAATAAACTCTGCTTCAGTAAGTGTCGGGCGCCACCTGGTGGGCAGTGCTTAACTGTACAAATCACTATCGCACCTCTTATCTCAGATATTTGGTGCAAACAAGAGAGCATGCAAAACTTGTCAGGTGCATGTAATAAAGAGTGTTTGAAACTCATAGCAGCAGATTCAAGCAGTTGTACACGCATGCAACTCATCGCATATATGCACATACTGATCTGTGAATGTGAAACATTTGTGTGTGACCTAGATAGATTTTTCACCATATTTTCTGCAGCTATTGCAGTAAAAAAAACATGAGCGTATTTGGTGTATTGATTGTGTATTGATTTGTGTATTGAAGAAATAAAATCTTCAAGTTTGCAACTCTTCACCTGTGACTTCAAATTTATTGATACACCTGTGTGGATAATCTCTACAACTACAAATTACACTGTCACAGGTGTGCAGGTGTTTTTCACCAAAAATACCCGAATACCCTGGGCTTAAGCCCAGGTAAGCCCATGCATTAATGCGGCTGTGTGTCATGATTATACAAGTTTGGTATGATTTTTTTTTTTGCTGGTCTTTAGATAAATGAAAAGCTAAAGAGCACTGGGCTGAAATTCACATACATAAGCTGGAAAACGGATCAAGGTGGAAAGGTGTTTCATCTCAACAACAAACATGCAGTGAATTCAAGTACTACATGTGATGCGAATGTTCCACTTAAAAATTAAAACAGCCATAAGAAAATTTAAACAATACATATTTCGTGTTGCTATACATATATTTCATATTTGCATAGTTGCAAATTACATTATTAACTAGATAATTACAAAATATAAAAAAAACTTAAATAATTTTTAACATTCTTCAGCTAAAATCCTGTGTCTACAGAACTAGCCTGCACATCACATCATATTTTGAAATCCCAGCCCTGTTTAAATTTGCTTATGTGAAGTAATTTGCCCTGAGATTACAATGCAACCTAAACAATTTGTACGTATTTTATGAGGTTCCTAATTTATTTTAATTTGTACAACCACATTAATGTATGTTTCCCCTGCTACATTGGGGTTAGGCGCAGTGGCGACCGGTGACATCTTTTTTCGAGGACGCTCGAAGCGAAGTTTGTCACAACATGTATGTAGCCCGTTGTGTGTGTGTTCCTTTTTTCAAAGTATGTGTTCTGCGCTTAAGAGATACTGTGTGCATCACGTGTCATGCCAAAATAAGTGCCTGCTGCAGATGCGTCTAAAGGGTTTATGATAAAAGAGACACTTGCGTTTGCCAGATACTTGCATAATCTCATGCGTAATCAGAGTTACTGTTAAGGGAGTGTCTTGCGTGTATTTTGTGAACGTGAGCGTCTCTTTTATCATAAACTGTTTTGACGCGTGTGCAGCAGCCACTTATTTTGACAAAACACATGATGCACATAGGATCTCTAAACACGCAGAACACATATTTTGGAAAAGGGAACCATACACATGACACTCCGAACACTTATTTTGAATTAGCGCCCCTCGGATGAGCAGTCACAAGCCCCCAATGGTTAGGCGCAAGGTTAGGGTTTGGGTTTCATTATTGTTTAATTCATACGAATTATAAATTTGTACATTTTTATGAATTCTTGTGAGATCAGGCTGGGGATTATCATTATTACTGCATGTTATTCTTATAATAAAGTTGTGATTCAGATAATGCTTAGAAATGTGGAGCAGTTCAATATGTAGTTCTCTTTAAATGTCAGTTAGAATTAAATCATTTTTTTCAATGTAAAATCAGAATTTTTTTTAGCTCTTGAGAAATAGCATGAAAGTACATTTAGATATTATATACATTTGTATATTTATATTTAGGATAGCAATTTAATAAAAAATGTTTTAATGAAAAAATGTGGATTACATCTCTCTCTGAAATAATAATGAAAATAAATGTATTTGTCAAAAGAGCTGCATGTGTAGTTTTATTTTTATGATTTATAACACACCATGTTTATTCTTTTGTCCAGTTGTGTATTTTTGTAAATTATACAACAATAATGCATGCTTTCTAAATGCATGCGCTCTAAAAAGAAGGGTTATTTACAAACCCATTGGATTGTTATTTAATGCAGGATTGTTTCAACCCGAAATGCTGGGATGTTTTAACCCTCTGGGGTCCGACCCTTTTGGGACACTGTCAGAGGTTCTGACATGCTCTCACGTTTGGTCTTTTTTCAGTTGCTCTAAAACACATTAATGGCTAATATCACATAACACTGTATTCAGCACAAACTGTGCTATAATAATATGTAAGATTAATGTATGTACATGTTTGTATTTTTAAGTAAATGATGTTTATGCGTGGTTAGTAAAAAAAAGAAAACAAAAAGTTGCTGAAATAAGGCCAAGGAACACATCCTAAACATTTGTAAACAAGCAAAAAAGTTATCTACTCTTGTAGAGTAGAGAATTTGCTACAAAAAGATGTAAAAACCATTTAACCCACTCACTCACATGAAACAATACATTGATTTAACTTTTGTAAGACACCTTTTGCTGTGTAAAGGCAATATGCAAGGGCGGGTCAATGGTCATGAATATTGATGTGTTTCACACCAGAGACCCAACCCCCTAATGGCTCATTGAGGAATGTTGGGACAAAAGAATGAATGCGGGGAGACTTAGAGAGAATATTTTGCTTGTAGTTTAAAAAAAAATAGGTTACAATAAAGTACAAAAGACTTAAGACTTTATTTTTATCAGAAATTAGTAAAATAAAAGTCTTATAGGGTTGCAAAAAATGCTAAAAACATGAACAATACAATAGAGCTAAGAAGCTTTATTGTAATTATAAATAAAGAAGCTTCATTGTAATTATAAATAATAAAGTAACAATATTTGTACATGTAACAATATTCTATATGACCAGTACAATATGGCTCTAATTAAAAGAAAATTATTGTAAATGTCAGCTATGAATGTACAGTTTGGTGTGCATCTAAAAATACTTCACAATATAAAAAAATAAGATATACATTTGTAAACCATCACACACTGTAACTCTTTGAGAATGGAGTTAAATGTTGTCGTGCCATTGTTCAAAACAGTTCCTATTTAACTGAACACACAATGGAACATTAGGCCTACATGTTTGTCGTCTTCTGGGTGACTCATGTGCACATTCCATGAAATAGTGCAGTATCTCTCTCTTGACATTACTCTGGCAGGAAAAGGCACGGAGAAAACATCGTCCTGTCTCCAGTAGTGCCTGATGGAGATCATCTTTACCATGGCCATATAAAATAGTAGTCCAATGTAGCGTTACCTCTCAGTGACTCTGACATCTTTCCATTTATACTTGCAACCATTTGCTGTTACCCTGGCAGCCTGAGCGTTGGTGTTATGGCTTAGATTTGAAACTGCATCCTCATTTTGCAAAACATTTTGAAGAGACTCGGGTGTGTGTGCGTCTGCATGACTCAGCTGATGTCCAGGTTCCCGTGCAGGAAAGAAACGCAAAGTGTGTGGAACCACATCAATATTAGCCTCTGTTTTCCATGACAGAATGGACCTGCTGCTGCTTGCCTGGATGTTGGTCTTGACTCTTTTTGCAACAGGTGCCTTATCACTGTCAGTGGTAAATCTGTAAATAAATAAATAAATAGTTTCGGTAAATAAATGGTTTCGGACCAATTTTAACATCACAGTTGATATGCGGCCAGGTCTCTGGATTTTTTTAGGCTTCTCCACCTTTATATATAATAATTTAATTAAAAGAAACGTTGAGACATTGATAAATTATAAAAGAAAGAAATTTAACCTATCGCACGAGTCCACCACGCACATTTACAATGCACCTGTTGCAACGGTGTTTAGCGTCTCCGCCAGCAGCAGGACCAGCGCATCGGGGAATATGGAGAACTGAACAAAAACCTTAAATACTGTGCATAATCTATAAAAGACTTCTTTCGGTAGTCATGTAAAAAATGCGGTGTAAAGCCTTGAATTTTAATTGATGCATAGCGAATGTGTAAGGTAAGGCAACCTGCATGTTTATTTCATTTTGTTTTGATTTATTATTCTTCTGCACGCCGCCGCGACTGCGAGCAACAGAGCAGCCCCCCTCCTCTTTTAAAAAAATAGTGTGTTGATAATAAACATTTAAACTAACATTGTTATATGCTGAAAATATATATATTATATAGACGTTATTGTAGGCAAGTGAATTGTTGATTTGAGAGGCTCATTTGATCAAACAAGTCGTCGACGTTAGCTGTCGGCCGCTATCCGCTTGGTCATTATCAAAAACCTTAATTTAACAAACAAAAAAGGCTCTAAAATAAATAAAAGATATTTTATAATTTTGACAGTTAAAACTGAACTGCTTTAATTGCTGCAATAGTCATACAGCTGTTAGGAATCTGTGTAAGGAGTTATTTTTGTTTTTTCTGCGGATTTCTTTTGCAAAATCTATGCGGAATTTTGCGGAATTATTTTAAATGTTTTAAAAAGATCTAAGAGAATGGGAGCTGTGGATATTACAAAACAATAAAATATTTTATAATATAGGCCTATAAAATGTATATAATATTATATAAATGGCTGTAAAGTGTAATAAAAATACTGAAGTAAATAGAAGTTCTTCACTAAAAGAATGATCGTATTTTTATTCGTGATCAAAAGTTTGAGCAAAACAATCGTGATCATCATTTTTCCTGTAATCGTGCAGCCCTAATAGAACCTTTTAATTCCAAGGGGACGAAATGTAACTTACACTTTATGAATTTCGGGTTCGTTTCTGCATGCCCCCGTGCGTCTTGTCTACTAATAAAACAGAAAATCCCGCAAATGTGACTTACCCTGTATGAATGTCTGTCGCATTTCTGCAAATGCCCGCTGAAGAGGAGAGTGATGCTGCCACATTCCTACAAGTTTTTAATAATTAATAAAATGTATTCTCCACAGTAACAAACTTATAAAGCAATACTAAGGCGGTAAAGCATAGTTGAGATAAGATAATTGGGTACATAGATGCGCTGTATATCTTTGTTAACGGGCCATTACCGGACATATTTATCGCTAAACATTAACACATTACATATCTCCGGACACATTTACAGCACATCGATACTGCATCGATACATTTACACCCGAACAGATAGTCGCGTAAACAAGACTTGTTGAGGCATAAACGCTAGTCAAAATATATTCTAAATAGTGATATTGTTTTATGACATATTGTATATTTACATTACACTATAGCCTACAATCATACTGTTTAACGCATGACATATCTCCAGGCGCATTTACAGCACATCATTACACCCGAGCAAATAATCACGTAAAGAAGCCTTATTGATAAGTCGGCATGAACACTATAGTTATGATATTGCTTTATAACATATTCCCATTACACTAATCAGCATACGGTTTAATGTAAGAACTATCATTTTAATGTAAATACAAGTTACGAGGCAACATGATCGAATATCTGCTTGCAAATAGTCAGTATACAGTATATAAAAGTTTACATCACACAACATTTCAACAAATGTAGGTAAAACTTACTCTTCAGAAATTATATCCTCAGCTGGATCAAGTCGCTCTTCAAAATACAAAACTTCATCGTCTGAGTCCTGCTCTTCGTCTGAAGAAACTGTGAACTCTTCCTCGCTGTCCAGGAGCATCTGTAGAGCTTCCTCACCTGTAAAGCGTGTCATTTTCCCAGCGCAATAAGTGAATGAAACTGTCAAAACTTGCTGCTTCTCAAAGCATTGTTTGGGGGCGTTGATCTTGTTTGCATAGCCCGCATCAGGTAATTTCCATATGAATGGCGCGCACGCGGGTAGGTGGGATCACATTAGTGCTAAGAGGTCGAGCAAGAAAAACTGTACCTCTCTTTACTTACATGTCGATTACACAAACAGACAATGAGTTCTTCAGATTTTAATTACATCATGTAAAAGTAGACATTTCAGGCTTTCTTTAGACACATGTATCATGTTCATGTGACAAGTATTGGCGGAGTTATCAGTTCATGTTTGTAACGTGTTTGAGGAAGATGGTCAAGGAGACAGAGATGTCGAAATGCACTCCCTGTTTATTTTCTTTATTTGCCAAAAGCACACGGTTTTGTTGTTATTATGAAGGCACTCACATTAAAGTAGACACTTCACAGTTTCTAATGATGTATTACATGTATGTGTATGATTATGAATGACGGAGTATTTTAAGTGGATGTCACAGGAAACAGGAAAAAATGCGTCAAAACGCGGCCCCGCGTTTTTGGACCCCAGGGGGTTAAACCATCGTTGGATCAAATATTAATATTTTCTGGATTAATAAACTTACAGCTGGGTTCATCCCTTTTTGTCCCAAAACTGGGTTGAAAATAGCCCAGCATTTTTTAAATGGTGCAAAATTATACAGGTATATTATAATATATACAGTAATACAGAAAAATATGGGTTAGCCACTGACACTGGAAAAAATAATCCTAGAAATCTAGATAGTTGATTATAATGAAATAGAATGAATTATAAAATATTTTTTTCTATATTAAAATAAAATAAATATTAGGAAATAATTTTTATCACAGTCAACACTGAAACACTTTCTTTTACAATTCTTTAACACTACCAGACTTTCTTTCACTGACTGGCAACAAAGGTCTTTTAATGTTTTTTTGAATGTTTTATTTAACCATCCAACAAGAGGTGTAATGCGGTGTCAATCAGCAGTGGATGAAGCCATGAGGTTGCATATCCAGGTACAGTAGGTGACGTTATGCAACTAATCAAGTAGGTTGAGACCCACCAAATAATGTGGGTGGATAGTGCTGTTCCCTTTAAGGGGAACTCTATGCTGCATCATAAAATGACACTTTGGGAAACGCAACAAGCATTCGCACATCTGAATAAACTGTGTAACTAGTTCGAAGAGCATTGAAGGAAAGTTCTAACTCTGGATGTCATTTAGCAGGATATATATATATATATAATTTACTGTACACCTACCTTGGCTTTAAAAGTATTTTTATCCAAATGTAAAACTTTCTTTTATGCAAATAAGGTTTCAGCCTTTATCTTTAAACATATTTTCCCAATTGTTCCTTAGCTACTATACAAAATGGCTGTATATATGCAATTGTCAAAAATTTGGTTTTGAGAAAAATATAATTAGAATTTGTGTGAATAAGGAAATTCAGCCAAAAGACTGTTAAAAAATACAGTATCATACAGCAATTTTCAAAAATACTGCAAATTACTGTAAATGATGTTTGATGTCACAGAAAATTCCCATAATGCAATGCGAATTAAAGTTATTTACTGTATAAATAGTATAAGAAAACACCAGTTTATATAATAAAAGATCAATACTTGGCATATGTGTACAATCACAGTATATTTCATGCCTAGTAATTCTCTGTCTCCCACATCATAGTTACGCTCTGCTGGAGAACGTTTGCAAGAGAAAAAGGCACAGGGAAACATTTTGGCTGAAAATCCATGTTGTTGAAAAAGCACTGCTCCTATACCAGTGTTGAAGGCGTCCACTTCAACAATAAAAGATGAGTTTGGATTGGTATGATGGAGTATGGGAGCAGACGTGAATCTTTACTTCAGTTTTTTGAAAGCGTTGGGTACATAGACCATGTGAGACGAGAGACTGAGCGTTTGGTCATGGTACTAAGGGGAGCTGCCACAATACTTAAGTTACGAATGAATCGCCGATAGAAGTTAGCCAATCCCAAGAAACATTGCAATTCCTTTAGAGTTTGTGGTTTCGGCCAATCGAGTATGGCCTTGACTTTGGACTCATCCATAGCCACTTCTGATGAAATAATGTACCCCAAGTATGAGGTTGATGTCTGGTGGAACTCACATTTCTCTGCCTTAGCATACAATTGATACTGAATCAAATGCTATTAATGTTCTTGAATGTGATCCTCGAGATTGTTTGAGTAGATGAGAATGTCATCAATGTAAGTGATGACCCATCGATCCAACATTTCTCAGAATACATCATTTATAAAAGACTGGAAGACAGACAGACTGTTCGATAATCCGAAGGGCATTACAAGGTATTCATAGTGGCCGGAATTAGTAGAAAAATCAGTTTTTCATTCATCTCCCTCCTAAATGCTAATTAAGTTGTAGGCACATCGTAAATCGAGCTTGGTGAAATACTTCGGAGTTGTTCCAAGGCTGCCGGAACAAGTGATAGTGGATATCTGAATTTATCTGTGATGTCGTTTAGAGTTTGATAATCTATGCAAGGCCAAAGAGGTCCATCCTTCTTCACGAAGATAAAACTAGAGGATGCAGGAGAAACAGAGTGGCGAATGAACCCCTTAGCTAGTTCTTCCTTAATGTATTTATTCATGGCTTTAGACTCGAGTTGAGAGAGTGGGAAAATACGGTCCCTGGGTGGTGTGGTGCCAGGTAAGAGCTCAATACTGCAATTGCTTGTACTATGAGGTGGTAACTGTGATGCACCCTCCTTTGTGAATGCTTCTGTCAAGTCTGCATACTCATGAGGAAGCTGAGGGGTCTTTGAATCCTTTGAAGTGTTGAGAGCGTTAAGTGGTATGACTGGGTGTATTGGTGACAGACAAGTTTAGCGACAGTTTTCACACCACTTAATTATTTGGTGTTCCTTCCATGATATTTGTGGGTTGTGTTTCTCTAGCCATGGAAGACCCAGGATTACAGAGTGATGTTGAGAGGAAATTATGTAAAAGGTAATGTTTTCGTGATGCAGAGTGCCAACACGTAAGTGAAGTTCTCCGGTGCTGTCTTTGATGTTCCCCTCTCTAAATGGTTTTCCGTAAACTATCTCAACTGTTAAGTAAGACGTACAGAGTATTAATGGAAGATTATGACAATGAGCAAAACTGTGGGACATAAAATTTCAATGAGAGCGGAGGTGGTGATAAGCCCTTGGTCTGTTACCACTTGAACTGGTACTTCAATATTGCGTTTAGATGACTGAATGCATGCACTCACCATGGTAGACTTACTAGAAGGAAGTCTCGTGGGACAGGTAGATAAGATGTGATCAGGCATTCAACAATAAAGACACAGAGAGTTGTGAATCCTATGTTCTCTCTCCTGTTGAGAACGATACGTGTATCCCTGAGTGATAGTAAGCAGACACTCACAAATTTCAAAACTTCCTGAAATTTAGCCAGAAAGTGATCGAAAGTAGGAAAAGCTGAACCATTGTCCTTCCATACAACAGTTGCCCAATCCAAAGCTCTGCCCGTGAGGACATTAGCTGGCATGCGTAGGGTACAAGTCGGAATGTTGTCTGACAAACAGAGAAACGTTTGACCGACATGTCAAACAACCGTTGGACCGACATGTCAAACAACCAATCACAGTTTGTTTTGCCTAGCATCACGTTTCGGGTCTTGGAAGTCTCCCCAAAATTACAGACCGTCGTGCAACAACCGAGAGACAAAAAAGAACTGAGTATTTTTTTATCGAACGTTGAAAAAGTGCATAGATAGATTAAATAGGCTTGGAGTCTGTGTGAATCACTCATCAACTTTAAAGAAGATCAAGGAGATTGCTGAGACATGGAATGTCAGAATTTTAGAATGGAAGAAAATAATTTGTGACAGCCCAAGTCTTGAAGACTTGTCATGGATGAATGAGCCAGGTTGTAGCTCTTCATTCCTGTCTGATCATACATACCATTGTAAAGAGAAGAAAGTGGAAGAAGTCTTAATTGACACCAAAGCGAACAGGTTTGCTATTTTTTTTTAAATGTTATGTATTGTATATTTAGTACTTATCCAACATAATTAAAGGGATAGTTCCCCCAAAAATGAAAATTCTGTCATCATTTACTCACCCTAATGTTGATACAAACCTGTATACATTTTTTTTTGTTCTAATGAACACAAAGATATTTTGAGAAATGTTTGTAACCAAACCGTTTGTGGAACCAATTTACTTCTATAGTATTCTTTTTTCCTACTATGGAAGTCAATAGGGTCCACGAACGTTTGGTTACAAACATTTCTCAAAATATCTTGCTTTGTATTCATCAGAACAAAGACATTTATTTGGGTTTGTAACAAAATGACAGTGAGTAAATGATGTCTGAATTTTTATTTTTGGCCTAACTATCCCTTTATCAAATATAAAAATTGTTAAAGGTGCAGTGTGTAATTTTTTAAAGGATCTCTTGACAGAAATGCAAAGTAAAATACAAAACTATATTATCAGGGGTGTATAAAGACCTTTTTATAATAAACCATTATGTTTTTATTACCTTAGAATGAGACGTTTTTTATATACATACACCTAGGGTACCCTTACGTGGAAGTCGCCATTTTGTGCCGCCATGTTTCCACAGAAGCCCTTAACGGACAAACTTTTTTCTCAGTCGATGACATTTTTTATGTGGTGGCTATCATAGCTTCTCTATTCATTTCAAAAGTGAGGGAAGAGCAGTGGACTGAGCCAATTCGCAACCTCACCACTAGATGTCGCTAAAATTTACACACTGCACCTTTAATTAACTCCATTTAAATAACAAATTGTATAACTTATTGCTCTGTAATCTCCAAAATTTATTTTAACCTTAAGAAATGTCATGACATTACATGTACAGAAATGTGCAATAACCATTAACTGTATTCTGTTAAATTGTCTGTGTTTTGCACTGCATAGGATAACAAAGATCCTGATACAGCTTGTAGAAGAAGTGAATAAGGCCACAACGACAGGTCATCAACAACTGGTGAGAGTTTGTATTTTGCATTGTACATCTACACACACTTAATAGACAGCTAATTTTCCCAGTCTAGCACAAACTATTACCCCACTGTCCCAAATTACTGAAATCATATTTTTTTTAATGGCATTGTGTAAATGAAACCACATTATGCAGGTTAACAATGTTCTGTCTCGTGTGTTATTGTAAGTTTATGTTTCAATATTTTTTTAGTGCCAAGTAGTAATCAAATCCATGCAATATTATTTCAAAATATTATACTGAAAGCAGTATTAGATTGAAAGGAAATGTTGTCATTTTAACTTTTTTCCTATAGGAGCACACACCGAGGGAACCAGTGCAGATCACAATTGATAATTTGGATCTCACAGTGACACCACATACAATGACTATAAGCCACCTACATCTGGACTACCATTGGTTGTTGATGGTGGGGAACCATGAACGAGTAACTGCTGACTTCCTGCCCAGAGATAGCCCTGTGTCTATTATGGATGTGTCACTCTCTGAAATATTACCAAACTTGGAGGACAGACAGATACCTTGCTCTGAATTTGGTTGTGTAGTAGTTCAGTGTTTTACAGCATTCAGACAGTTTTCCAACATGGTACAATTCCACATTCCTCATATGAACAGTGACATTATGGCACAAAAGACAGAAATTACACCCCTGGGACTTCTTGAGGTGGATGAAAAGGTTTCTGCAGATATGGTGAAAGCAATGAAGTACATAAATCAGTGATATGTTCCTTACACCTCAGATCTACAAAATAAAATCTCAAAGTCAGTAGTACATGTGATTTTGGCTTGTGACCAACTGACCAAGCAGAATGCTGATGTTGTCCTCAGAGCTAAAGCAAATGAAGACTCATCATTTGAGAGAATGGAAGGACTTGTTCCAGTTGTTGCAGATTTTCGTTGTTCCATGAACTTCAATTATATTCTTTTTAAAAGAGTGTAAAATCCAATTTCACAGGGTGATTCCGATTCTTTGTTCCACCTCAGAAATGTTGTCCACGGGACCAATGTGACTAAATCTGCCTTGGGGGACAACTACAGGCCATGCAACACTTTTAATCAAGATGTGCTGGATGCATCCATTATTGCCTTTGTTCTCCATCATTTCTCCCTACAAACAGAGAATGACATGCCAGCATCCATGCCAAGCTCTTTTTGTCAAATGAGGAGAAGCAACTTTGGTATGATGAACAAATCCTAAATTGGTTGACACATACATTCTTAATGAATCTCAAGAAATTCATTACATGTTGCAAGACAATCTTCAGAGTCCTTCACACAGTTTAATTGTACCTCAACCAATTCTGTGTCACATGCCAAGGTGCAGCCATTCACCTTTCAAAAGACAACATGAACTAACAGAACATTTCAAGAAGGACCATCATGGCATTTCTGTGTGTGATCACAAAGAAAAAACAGGTGCGCATGCTGTCGAACAGCAAAGATAAGATGATAATGTTTTCAATTATCACAGTGCTTTCTGAAAGATGGCAATTTTGGAGCGTGACTTCCAAGACTCTGTGAGAGAGGGGGATGGAAAAACGACCTGGTGCCTTTGGAAATTTAAAATGCTGCATTTTAAAGAAGCCCAGAGACACAAGTACACTTAAGAGGCACTGAAACTACAATTTGACATTCAAGGAATGCAGGTTCCATGAGTGGCACATAGAGTGATGTGGAACAGCACTATAAATGTTACTGGGGTGCTGGCAAGAATGTGGCATTGGATTTAAACTGCGAGCATTATGTTCGTTACACAGAAGATGCAATCTCACAATTGGGTGTGAATGTTAATTTTAAAACCACGCAACAAATCAGTAGAACAATTGAAAGGCAGAGAAAGATAATGGACAATTTTGATGCAGATGTTGAACTAAGTCTAGAGTCTGGGAAAAACAGTGGCATCCAAGGATGAAGACATCAAAGCGATGGTTGCTGTACTAAAAGAGCAAAGGTCTACAAAATCACACCTGGTAGATCTTATGCTGCTTTCCCATCACTTAATGGCAATCCGCTTCACAACCTCACGTTCAAACATTTAACTAGCTGGATTTGGGAACTGTAACGAAGGGGCTGCTAACACAAAGCGAGAGAGAGCGAGAGAATCCAAATGCAAGTAAGTTTATTAGTAATATCCCAAAAGGGCAGGCAAACAAATCCAAAGGGCAATCCAAAAGTGTAATCCAAATAACAGGCAAGGGTCAAAACCATAAACATGAACAAGAATACAGGAACCATGAAACAATGGCAAAACACTCAGTAGCAGCTGTTACAGCTACAATACTTAGCAGTATGAATGAATTAGTGGCATGGTTATATACAAAAGGAACAGGAAGTGAAAACAGAAGTACAGTGAATGCCCAAAGTCCGGTTGGTGGAGAGGGTGACACCTAGTGGTGGGATGAATGGTAAGTCCTCTGCTAGCCATGATTACTAGTTACAGATCCCCCACCTAGAAGTGGATTCCAGACACTCCTACATTGTTCTGGAGGGTGGTGGAGTGGAGGCGGAACAAGGGGCGGGATGGCGGGCCAGGACCATGAGGCAGTGGATCTGACTGTGGGTGGGTGGGCGTGTGGGACAGGACCGTGAAGCAGTGAGTCCAACTGTGGGTGGGCGGGCAGGCCAGGACTGTGGAACCGTGGCAGGGCTCTGCCGTGATGCAGAGGCGGACCAGGGTCGTGAGGTCCTGACTTACCAGGATCATGGGGCAGCAGTAGGCCAGGATCGTGAGGCAGCAGTGGACATGGATCGTGAGGCAGACGTGGAAAATTAGACACCTCGGCCACATCCTCTTTGTCCTCTGCCTCCTCCATACATCCGGGTACTACTCCCCCAAATAATATTAAGGGGAGCTTCAGCCATCCTGGGAACAGGAGACATTGGACACCATGGTGGCACTGGTGGCGCTCTAGACCTGCAGATAGAGACAGCAGAGAGAGAGGCTGGCAAAGCCAAGTTGGCAAACAACATGTCATTGAACGCAGACAATTCAATAATGTCCATCTTGAGCCAGGCAGAGTCTGCCACTTTAGATAGGGCCAAGAGTCTATGTGAGTGGTGCATGGCCATTTTGGTAAGGGCAGAGAGTTTATGTAGCTTGGGAATGACCAGACTAGCTGACCTACAGGACACAGGGAATTCAGGGGTAACCATCTTGGCCTCTACATGAAACTCAGGAAACTTGGACACAGGCCTCATGGTCATGACAGAAAATTCAGGAAACTTAGGCTCAGCAGACGTGGTTGGGAAAATAAGCTCAGGGGACTCAGATTTGGACTTTCCAACCGAAATATAGCTGTAATAGGAGGTGTATCAGATGACTTGGATGATTCAGTTTCAGGGGCTTAAAGGAATAGTCTACTCATTTTCAATATTAAAATATGTTATTACCTTAACTAAGAACTGTTGAATCATCTCTCTATCATCTGTGTGTGTGCACGTAAGCGCTGGAGCGCGCTGCGACGCTACGATAGCATTTAGCTTAGCCCCATTCATTCAATGCTGCCATTTAGAGATAAAGTTAGAAGTGACCAAACACATCAACGTTTTTCCTATTTAAGATGAGTAGTTATACGAGCAAGTTTGGTGGTACAAAATAAAACGTAGCGCTTTTCTAAGCGGATTTAAAAGAGGAACTATATTTTATGGCGTAATAGCACTTTTGGGAGTACTTCGACTCGCCTGAAAAGTCCGCTCCCTTCTCACTCTCATAATGGGAGAGGGAGGGTGTTACTGCGCCAAGTCGAAGTACTCCCAAAAGTGCTATTACGCCATAAAATATAGTTACTCTTTTAAATCCGCTTAGAAAAGCGCTATGTTTTATTTTGTACCACCAAACTTGCTCGTATAACTACTCGTCTTAAATAGGAAAAACGTTGATGTGTTTGGTCACTTTTAACTTTATCTCTAAATGGTACCATCGAATGAATGGGGCTAAGCTAAATGCTATCGTAGCGTCGCAGCGTGCTCAAGCGCTTACGTGCACACACACAGATGATAGAGGGATGATTCAACAGTTCTTAGTTAAGGTAATAACATATTTTAATATTGAAAATGAGTAGACTATTCCTTTAAGAAACATCACAGGAAACAGAAGAGCAGAAAGCTGACCACACACACCACAGAGCCATGGCAAATACAGGAAGCACAGAATTCAAAGGACATACCTCCGTAGTCATAGGGACCATTGAACTGGACACAATTCTAGCCGCTTGTAAAAGAGACAGGCATAGAAATGGCTTTATCTGATTGTTGCAAAAAAAGAATAGTCTTTGGTTTGGTAAATTTGGCATCTAGGGGTATGGCAGCATGCAAAACTGCACCCACAAAATCCGCCAACAAACACTCACAGTCCAAGCGGTGAATCAAATACTAAATTTTAACTTGATAATTTGTTATATAAGAGGTCATCATACTTAAATGAACATCCTGCAAGTTTCAGAACTGAAAACGTCCGTGCTACTGAAATATAACTTTTTTTGGCAACAAGCCAGTATAACGGCCAAGTGAGGAATTCGGAGAAATATGACGTCAGAGAAGAATTGAAGCACCTCCCCAAACCCAAATACAATGACCACTTTTGTAGCCCCGCCCACAGCTTCCTGTGTCACACGTGTCTCAACATTCAGTAAACATGTCTTTAAAGATTGCCAAATGTAACAAAAATGACTTTTAAATAAATTTTTTCTGAGAGACTTTTATTTTGACGTGGTGATTTGTTATGATAGAGTAACCATGGTAACGGTGTTTTCGGTTGTGGAAGAACTATGGGAAGGACACAGACGCTGGATAACGGAGGCTCAGAACATAACATTAGGAATGCGTGGTTAAAGTTTGTTTTAGAAGAAGTTCCAGCTTGCGTGGGGAGTGCTTGTTTACTTTGTGTACCCCAGATTCATTTGTAAAGAAGTCGATGCTGGATTTGCAGAGAGACTGTGATTAAAAGCACCACTAATATTGAATCTGACAAAAATGACACAGCAACACAGTAAGTAAAACATTTTACTTTATTTAAGTTACTGCGTTTCACTATTGCTTTGTTAGAAGAGATCGCTTGATATGTCCTTTTGTAACATCCGTGTCTAAACACGTATGTTTGACTATTTTAATTTACTAAAAACATTAAACGATTAATAAAGGTACAACTGTAATTTAAAAGGTAGAAATATATAAAGTTAGTGATAATTAAGGACTTACCAGCTGCAATTTAAATTCTGATGCCTGCTTACTGTGTTGCATACAGTAATTTAGGCAAGTTGCCTTTGAAAGGTCCAACACTCAACAAAGCTTTTTATCTTTTTATCTTATTATAACTGTAGTATGTAACGTTACGTGTATGTAAGAGCAACCTCACAAGCACAATAGACATATAAAAAGTTAGTGATAAGCATTTACCAGCCACAGTTTAGATTCTGATGCACGCTTACTGTGTTGTATACGGTAATTTAGTCATGTCGAGTTTAAAGTTTTGTTTCTACTTTACAATACGTATAGTCATTTATGTGTATCATCTTTAGCACCCAGAATCTTTTGTGGCTCCAACATATATGTGTTCGGCTGCTATTTTTACACATTAATGTTTTATAAAACATTTCCCCACATGTAATGACGGGGAATGAAGCTGTCCAATCATAGCAGTGGGCGTTTACGTCCAGGTCTTCAATGCGGCCCGCCCCTTCAAAAGGACCATTTCTCCAGAGAGCCGCTAATCCATGTTACAAAATAACCTATTACTTATTTGATGTTTTTGAATGTAAAAACCATGCGAACCTCATAAGTAGACATCAGACAACAGTATAAAACATTAAAATCGACAAATTCACCGCACCTTTAAGTCCTAGCCAGTACAAAATGCAAGTAGGTTTATTAGTAATATCCCAAAAGGGCAAGCAAACAAATCCAAAGGGCAATCCAAAAGTGTAACCCAGATAACAGGCAAGGGTCAAAACCATAAACATGAACAAGAATTCAAGAACCATGAAACAATGACAAAACGCTCGGTAATGCAGCTGTTACACCAAGGGCGTAGCCAAAATGATATTTTTGGGAGGTCCCATCTTAAAATGAGGGGGCAACTGTGTGTGTGTGTGTGTGTGTGAAGCTTAACCTTGCACCTATAAATAAACAGCTGTACACATTTAAAACAGCATAATTTAGTTCACCGTTTCAGCAGAACATACAGACATAACAGCCCTCAACATAGTTTGGTGATCAGGCCTATTACCTTTTACTAGAGGTGGCACGGTTCACAAAACCCTCGGTTCGGTTCGTATCACGGTTCTATGGTCACGGTTCTCAGTTCAGTACGGTTCTTGTTGTTATTTTTTCTTAAAATTTTTAACACTCCAGAAATGTATTATCTTATTAATGTATTAATTATCCATAATTTAGCATACAGTATTAAAAAAAAGTTATATCATGTAATCATGCACAAACTGAATTTGACTTTAAGCACATTATTGGGACCATCTCTGAGGAAAGCCAGATGAGATTTTGATAGAGCAAGAGGGAAGACATTGATGATTTGACAAAATGCTTTTCATTTATTTGGCAAAAAAGAGAATGTGTATTGCCATCTACATGAACTTTACGTGCATTTTTAGCACACAAAGATAACTTGCATTTATTAAAATGCCAACTTCAGTGTAGCTCTTAGATTTATCACTGAGACTGCTTTAATACTGAGAGTATATGTGGACGAGAGAGAAACATAACGTTTACACCTGTAATATTTAAATCCGTCTCTTTTGTCCACCCTTGACCACTTTTGTCCTGATTACTCTGAGGGGCAATTTCTGAAATAAGATCGCACAACTTTCACACGCTAGCAAAATGAAACTACGCGGAAATCAGCCGCTTTAATTTTATCATTGAAAGGCTAAAAATAGCGCTAAAGCAACCCAGTCTCACCCCATTTCGTCAATATTTGACGACACTTGACCATTCGTCATATGTTGACGTGAAGGGTATACCTTTCGCGTCATTTTTTGACGAACTGGGGAATTCAATACTATTACGTCCGTTGCATTCTCTTTCCTATTTTATTACCATTTGCGCGTCGGTTTAGGGTTAGATTTACATAATGACATCCCTACCCAAACCTAACTCTAACCCCAACGCCAGGTGACAACTGTTTCTAACCCGAACGCCAGGTGACAACTGTTTAATTTCGCGTACACTGTTTAATTTCGCGTAATCTAACCCTAAACCGACGCGCAAATGGTAATAAAATAGGAAAGAGAATGCAACGGACGTAATAGTATTGAATTCCCCAGTTCGTCAAAAAATGACGCGAAAGGTATACCCTTCACGTCAACATATGACGAATGGTCAAGTGTCGTCAAATATTGACGAAATGGGGTGAGACTGTGTTAGCTAAAGACGTAAAACAGTGTTCAGTACCTCAGATTAGACAAATGGTCGGAGAGAAGGCGGTCTCCTGTGGCTGATCGAGCGCATACAACCCATAGACTGCAGTTCAATCTATTGTTTTATTTCCGCTGTCATCATAGGTAACATGAAATAAAAATATGTTTCCACTAGTGATGAGCGAGTCACCCGAAACTCGGATCATTTAACCCGATCCCTAAAATGACTCGAGAACCATGAGTCCTTAGTGACCATTAACCCGAGTCAGTTGAGTCCTCTCAGATTTTGCATTAAAAATGAGAAATTGTATCAAACACAAAGCTCTTCAAATGTTTACAACAGAATTACAACAAATAACTCTACATAAGCTGCCATAGGTTATATAACTTGCAACAACGAGTTAATTTACATCACCAAATGTCGACTGGGGGTACCGAGTGAACCAAAAGCTGCTATTCCGGATCATTATTTCTTGCAGCTCCGAGTCCGAGTACAAAGGGATGCGTGTGCGCGACAATGAGTTGGTCGGCGGCTCGGGGATTCACACAGAGAGTGACTCAACTCATGGAGCTTGAATCCTGGGCTAGGAGAAACAAGCCTTGCTCGTGTTGTTAACCCACTGACTCATGTAGGCTAATCTGTTGAAAAATTTGACTGGCACAATGTTTTGGGTAGAAGCTGCAAATGTTTAACATTTTTAAATATGAGGACTGCTGCAGCAGTGCTGCTGGAAAGATCCGCCACCGACGGACGTACACGGCTCCTCTTGTTGACTGAGTCACTCAGAGTGACGCGAGCGGCTCTGTCTGGGACTCACTCACAAGATTAACCGAAGCCTATCGTGGATCTTTTAAGTCAATCTGAAACAGGACACGTTCCTCTCACGTCCAAGTCAACCAAGCCTGACATCTTCTAAATGTGGTGTTGATATATTTGTCGTTATGAAATGAAACTAAACACACCAAACTTTTACAATTATGTTATTGATAATGTTACCACGGGCATGCATGTTTTTTACGAGTTCCTCAGGTCACATAAGCCCTTTTTTGTGAGCAGAGGAGTCATAAACTCGTAGCTGCACGCGTGATCCGAGTTGCTTGGTTGGCATTAGTATGACTTAGCGATTGGAATTGGGAGATTTTGACCAAGTGACTCAAGTGACTCGAGTGACTCGCACAACCCGGATCATATTAGTGAGTGACTCAGAATAACCCGAATCCTTAAAAAGATCCGGGGTTGACCATCACTAGTTTCCACACCTCAAACTTATACGACGCTGGCGCATCCTCCAACTAAGGGCAGACTTCCTTTTTTCTCCCACTTGCCATTTCTACACGTAACATAACCTACAGTACTTATACTCCAAACCAGTCACCTCTTCGATCGCGCGAAAGGGAAACACGCTATCTGAGGTCACATACAGGGCATACATTGCGCATGCCATGAACCGTTGAACCGTGCGGCACACACGCGCTCCGAACCGAGACAAGCGAACCGAATGGTTCTGATTTTTTTCATGGACCGTGCCACCCCTACCTTTTACATGAGTCCACAAGGGCAATTATAAAAAGTGTCAATGATGTCATCATACTCAGTCCAGAAAATCCACCAATGTACATTCGAAAAACGGCAAGGAAATATTTAAAAGCAAATATATACAGCATAAAATCACAGCATTTTTACTTCACTGTTTCATCAGCATAACAGCATACAACATAGCTCAGCGGCTGTTCAAAGCGATTAACATTTTACATGAAAAGGCAGAGTCTACGGAGGCGATTATAAAAAATGTCAATGATGTCATCACAGTCAAAAGAATCCACCAGTTCCGTTTCAAAAGACAGCAGGGAAAGACTATTTAAACGCGAAGTTGTCCTATGTGATCTCAAAGATGATTTGACTCTTCCAACTGTTGAGAAAAGTCTTTCGACACTACAAGAAGTCATTGACAGTGTGACCATTAATGTTTGGAAAGACATCAGAGGGGTAGGTGTCCAAAACCTCAATGAGGGAAGAGAAAGAGTGGCCATCGTCTATTTTCCTGCACATAAGTTGAAAGAAAATGCTTAGTTCGACTTCTTCAAATGAAATGGCATCAGAGAAAAAAAATCAGAGCCGGACAAACACGCAGCTGCTGCACGCATTAATCTACATTGATCCTCTTGAAAGCGGCTGTTCAGTTCAGTGATTTGTGGGCCTAAAATATCAATCCATAGTTTGTTGAGGTCAGTATTGTCCTTTATGGCTGTGGATTTGCCTAAACTACATGAAACCAGAGATTCGTTCAGTTGGCCCGGTAGCTTTCTTAATCACGTGCTGGTGACATCCCAGTTGGAAATGGAATTCTTTTCCATCAGTTCATCAGTCAACTTAAAAACTTTGTCGAAAATTATTTTGCAAATTTTCTAGGAACTGTACCTAATAATTTTCTCAAATAATTTGACAAATGTCTTCAACAGAAATAAAAAAAAAATTCTGAAATTCATGCATGAGTGAAGGAGCCACTATGCCTGTGTGCACCAGTCATGAAAGTGTGCATAGAGTTCACAGTATCAAAAAAAGTATTACCATGGCCAGATACCTCCGTTGCGGTGCAGATAACTAAATTCAACCTGTGCGAGTTAAAATGCACATACAAGGCATTTGGAAAAGTATACTTTAGAATCGTGTGCATCCCTCCCTTGTTATCCGACATAATAGAAGCCCCATCAAAGCCAAAGCCTACGCAAAGAGATGGATCCAACTGTAATAGCTCAATGACTTGCAAAATCTTAGCAGAAATCCCATTAGCACTCATATCTCACGTTTCAACGAATCCAACCGCTCTCTCTCTTTAACTTTGCCTGCATGAACGTACCTTACACACACAACCACCAGCTCGCGTTTTGAAATGTCCTTGCATTCATCCGCCATAATTGCGTGGTAGGTGTCTCATGCAACTGAGACTTGATCTTTCGTAGGAGTAGCAAGGCTGCACATTCAAGTAACTCGTTCTGAATTTCTGGACTCATTAGTCTGGCATTTTTGGTATCTCCTGGAGGCGATTTTGCACGTTTGGGTCATGCTTGGCAAATAAGCTAAACAGTTTCTTATTTAAGGCCTCTTCATTTTCCATGTGGCCACGTAAAGCAATGCCTTGCTTTGCACAGAGCGTAACAATGTCAATTACCACTTTCACATGTTCGCGGTTTTTCTCCACAAATGTGCGGTCATCCCTAAAAGAGCTGGGTTAAAACAGTTCCATATGTTTTATGGGTTGCTTATATGCCTCATATTTACAAATGGAAAGGGAATGTGATTTGCTGGCTTGGTGTCTGATGCATGATCTGTGGAGGTGTTTCCAGTCTGTGAATCCATCGCAGATGAATGCTTTTTCTGTGCCTGGATCAGGAAAATTACGACATGCTTTACAAAACACAGCATTATTTGTTGAACTATATTCAGGCCATGTGAACTCATTGTACCAATTTGGGAACGATTCTTTCCGGCAAACTCAGTGTAAGCAAATGTGGCCATCACTGGTTGTGAAGGCGGTTCATCAATTGCAGACAAATCATTGGGCATTTTGCCAATCTGTGTCGTGGAAGTCTCACCGTTACACTCCTGTGATGTAGGCGTTTCTGTGTCGTGAGAAGCCTCAGGTGCCACTTCACTCGCTGTCCCAAAAGCAGACTCAGATGATGTAGCTGGCACATTTCTCCTTCTCACTCATCTTTCCGAGCAGAGGTGGACAGCAGTGGCGGAGTGGCAATCAGGGGAGAGTCAGAACGTTTCCCGGTGGGCCGGTAGTGTTTTAAGGCTGCGAGGGCTGGTCTGATAATAGCCATGCTTTCAATCTTTAGTCATGCACTCCGGCCACAGTAAAACCTATTTATCATATATTTTATATGCTTCAGCGCTCAAAATGTATCTGGCCGCACCGTTCTCTCTATCAAGCCCGTCTCCCCTGGAGTTCTTTCAGCCAATCAAAAAATAAAGAAAGAGGCTACACAATAGCCAATCAGAAAATAGGACTGTTGTATCTGGGTAAGATTTAACGCAACAACCAATAAAAAGCATAGCCTCGCACACCACGGAGGAATGGAGCTCCGAGCATCACTTTGAGCAGCACAGAGTAAGTCTGATCTCTGTTTTAATGTTACAACAAATGCACAACTTTGACACAAACAATGACAACTTGACTGCTGTTAGAGAATGTTTCCCAGATAATCAGCATCAGTTTTTCACGAGTGTCTGTAACTTAGCCAACAGTTTACAGCCTGTTCACTGACAACACCTGCTTAGAACACGTAAATTAGTTTAAGCCTCGTTATATTTTCGTTATCACACGATGACTGACATTTTGTCACATAAAATATCTCTCTCCAAACAGGCTTAATAATTTTATAAGCAACTGCTTTGCAACCAAAGTAAGCTTTAGCTTACCTAAAACTAGGGAACTGTTGACTTTAAGATCTTTTAAATAATAATTATTACACTTGGTATTTCATGTTGTTTTGCAGTCATTTTATTGTAATTTTAGATTTCAGCATTTGCTTATTTACAGCGAACCATTTTCTTTTTTCTTTTTTTTGACCACAGAGGGCTGGTGGTCTATGAAATTTCCCGGTAGATTTTTGGGTCCCACTCCGCCCCTGGCGGACAGAGTACACAGCTTCAGTACTTGAGTAAAAGTACAGTTACCCCTTGCTAAATTTTACTCAAGTAAAAGTAAAAGTACTACAGTCAGATTTCTACTTAAGTAAAAGTACAAAAGTACTTGTTTTTAAAAGTACTTGAGTATCAAGAGTACAAGAGTACATTTTCTTAATGTTGCATTACTACTGCCACAGTGCACGTTGAACCATGTGAGATGATTGACAGCTGTACAGCAAATGATAGAGCTCTGAGGTCAAATCTGATGCAAATCAGGAAGAGGAGACACATCTCACTCCATTCGCTCTTTGAGCTCTTCAGATCGCATAATTCAGTGGAAAATTAATAGAAATGTTATTCTGTATGACTAAATATTTTACTAACATGTGATAATTAATCATTATTTCCCCAAATATGCTCACCATTGTACTAATAGCCCTGGCGGATTCTGTATATTCTATCTATTTGAACACAAATAAACCGGAGAAGAAGAGAATAAATGTTTTACGGATGATGATTTCTATTCAAAATAACGAGCGTTACAGATTCATTATTTTGGACTCCTGGCATATATTAAGAAATTAATGTTACTGCAAACCAGTTTAATCATAAACAGTGGTCAAACGTCGAAGCTGGAGTCTTAAACCTGTCTTGTGATGCTGAGTTTGTCCAGATCAAGTAAGAGTGTGATGTTTTGACAAGTAATTCATTTTGAACAACAATAATCCAGGCTCACCAGTGATTCCTGCCGCTGAAGTTTTGTTTTGGTAAACAAAGCAAACACTTGAAAAGAAAACTATCATTAACTTGTTCAGAACATTTAAATAGTCTGGCGAGGTGGGGCCACGGGTTGACACATTCCCAGAATGGACCTGCTGCGTCTTCATCCATTGTTTCGTGAGTGGTTTCGTCTCTTATCTAAATCTGACCATGGTGACTTTGGCGGAAAGCTGGAAAGGTGATTGCTGATAGGCTGTCCCAATCAGTTGAGCCTGCACAATCCAATCACGCTTAAGAGAGGGAAACAACAAATTGAGGGTTTCTGAGATTTTTATTTGTTCCTTTTTTTTAAGAAAAAGTAACGGGTACTTACGGTTATGGATAGAAATGTAGTGGAGTAAAGATTAAAATATTTGCCTCTCAAATGTACTTGAGTAAAGTCATGAGTACTCAAAAAAAAAATGATACTCGAGTAAAGTACAGATCCCTCAAAATTGTACTTAAGTACTGTACTCAAGTAAATGTACTCCGTTACTGTCCGGCTCTGGACCTGCCAACCATTCATGGGGGATTTTCTTGTTTAAAAGTAGTGGCTTCAACCAATACTGAGTGAGTACATTCAAGTGGGCCGCTACTCTAGTTTCGCTGCTATTCACACGCTAATTAGGCCAGAGACGCTCTACTGGCCGGCAGAGGTTTTGCTGCTATTCATATGCTAATTAGAGGCATCACACCCCTGCGAGGTTCTCCACCACGTCATGGTTCGTTTACGACAATTTGTGGTACAGACGATCGCGACACTCACTGCCTGTAAATTGAGGAAAGCTGCCGAAAATTAGGGAGATTTTCGGGAGTCTACAGGCGTTTACGGGGATGAAAATCCCACTTTTCATGCAGTGTGTACATTTAAGACTGGTAGTGGTATCACTACATATTATAACAATAGGGTACAACGACTATAAATTGTTAGACTATTCATTAAAGTTCATGTATTACATGCCCCAACATTAGCAACACACATGACGTGTTTACTTTGTTTCAAAATACAACGGAAAAATACATATAAACAAATCATATGTACTGAGAGTTTCTTGACTTTGATAACAAGAACACATTTTACCGGTAACAGTTTAGCTGGTAACTTAGCAAGTTTGTAAATGCGTGTAAATCAACATCTAAAAACTAATTAAAACAATAAAAACAACCGATAGTCTACATAATGCAACATACATGTGGGGTAAATATGGTACGTGGTTTATGAAATAAAATATTACAACACATAAAATTAGCTTGCAAGCTCGCTCTACATGCAAGTAACGTTAAGCTCCGGTAAACAAAAACCATGGATACATACAGCCTGTGATACAAAAGTGCAGCTTCAAATTATTTACGTTTTCAGATTGGATTAGCTCATTTCACGTTTTAAGCGTAACTTACGCTGTCATCTTCGCATGAGAGTTTTTTAATATTCGGTGATAATGGCAGCTGGTGCGCAAAGTACAATATTACGTTTTAAAAAAAAAGCTCGGAAACCGAGCCGGACAGTAACGGAGAACATTTACTTGAGTACAGTACTTAAGTACAATTTTGAGGGATCTGTACTTTACTCGAGTATCATTTTTTTGGAGTACTCATGACTTTACTCAAGTACATTTTAGAGGCAAATATTTTACTCTTTACTCCACTAAATTTCTATCCATAATCGTAAGTACCCGTTACTTTTTCTTAAAAAAAGGAACAAATAAAAATCTCAGAAACCCTCAATTCGTTGTTTCCCTCTCTTAAATGTGATTGGATTGTGCAGGCGCAACTGATTGGGACAGCCTATCAGCAATCACCTTTCCAGCTTTCCGCCAAAGTCACCATGGTCAGATTTAGATAAGAGACGAAACCACTCACGAAACAATGGATGAAGACGCAGCAGGTCCATTCTGGCAATGTGTCAACCCGTGGCCCCACCTCGCCAGACTATTTAAATGTTCTGAACAAGTTGATGTCACGGAGTGACTTTAGTAGGGCGAAACCTAATAAGAGTGTAATGGTTCCGCCCAGACTTAGTTTGGAGTAGACACAAGCGCTTCCGTGTTTCCCGGGAAATCCCCGAAATTATTGTTGTAGCGGCCTACCAAGGGAAATCAGTGGGTGAGCCGTGAAACGGGAGAGCAACCACGGAGCTGTGAGTAATTGCATATATTGTTGTTGACTGTTCGAAGTGTTAAAGGAGTGTGTGCTTTAACTTTTTAGCGGCCCCACCAAGGGAAATCAGTGGCCGAGCCGTGAAGCTGGAGAGAAACCCACGGAGCTGTGAGTAAATGCATGTGTTGTTGTCGACCACTCGAAGTGTTAAAGGAGTGTGTGCTTTATCTTTGTAGCGGCCACACCAAGGGAAATCAGTGGGCGAGCCGTGAAGCTGGAGAGAAACCACGGAGCTGTGAGTAATTGCATATATTGTGGTTGACTATTCGAAGTGTTAAAGGAGTGTGTGCTTTACCTTTCTAGCGGCCCCATTAAGGGAAGTCAGTGGGCGAGCTGTGAAGTTGGAGAGAAACTACGGAGCTGTGAGTAATTGCATTCATTGCTGGTAATGAACCCAAGTGTTAAAGGAGTGTGTGTTTTATCTTCTTAGCGGCCCCACTCAGGGAAGACAGTGGGTGAACCGGAGGCTAAGTGTGTCGACAAGCAGTGGGCATCAAAACCTTTAGTTGATTGGGGTTTCGTCAACGCAATATCAGAGGCTGCCTTTTTCGACAAAGAGCTGGGCTTGTCTAGAGAGGAGCCAGACCCTACTTATTCACTGGAGTGTGTGAAGTGCTGTGTGAGGAGTGATTAATTGACGTGAGTACACAAGTTGTAGTGTGGTGCTGTGCTTTATTGTCTGCGTTCCCTCGTAGGGACAAGGAGCTCTTTGTGAGAACCATCGGCAGTCGCCACATCGGCGAATGCCCAGTCTACTCCATACACGTCAGGATATAAGCCCTGCAAGGACCCGTGGACACGGTAGGGAAGGCACTGAGAGGGACGTGGTAGTCTGTGCCAGGAGGGCTGGGGGGGCCCAGGAGCCGTAAAAACGCTGTGGGTGGCTAGAACACCGGAAGAAACTGCTCTGTCTAGATCTTCGCCTGCCCTAGGAGAAAGGGAAGAGGTAGGGGTGGGCGATATGACCAAAATCTTCTATCACGATAGGATTAATTTTATATCATGATAACGATATGTATCACGGTAGAGTTTTTTATGTTTTAATAAGGTTTAAATCTTTAATACCATAGAAATGTTCATAATTCTCACAAAAAACACAAGCATAGAAAGAAGATAAAAACAAACAAAACTCAAGCTCTCTGAAGATACACAGTCAATAAGAATGATAATAAATAATTATGCATGTATGTATAGGCCTATATATATTTTTATTTAAGGTAGAAAAGTGATTTAATCAGGAGCAGTGAGAGATTTTTTTCTCAATGCTGTTTGATTAACACGAGTGACAGACAGGAGCAAAATTAGGTAACTTCCCCTTTAAGACCAAAGTCCGGATCCAATACACTGTTACACATGCGCTTTCTCTTTTAGCTGTTTACTTTCTCTTAAGACCTTACTGGTCGTGTTTATGATGATGCTTGCAAAGACGGGAATTTTGACGCATATGTGTATTTAAGGCCAATAAAGCGGGAAAAATGCTCACGAGCTTAATAAGCAGAGGTCGCGCGACTTGCGCGCTCCTCACAGACAGAAAGAGCAGCGGTTGCGCGACTTGTCCGCTCCTGACACACAGAAAGAACGCACGCATACAGATCTGTTGTCTGTGTTTCAATGGCTTAAAATAACTTGTTTTAAAACTGCAGTGCTTAAATACGTGTACAAACGTTACGTTTTCGCGACCACACGCACAGGAGCGTGACGTGGGCACGTAACCTCGATAGAAACGATAGTCCAAAATCTCTACCGGTTGACAAATTTCTACCGGTTAATTTTGTCTACCGGTTTATCGCCCACCCCTAGGAAGAGGACGTGTGGATCCCGTTAGTTGGAACCCATGGATAGCGAGGTGCCGCCACGCCGGCCGCAGTATCAGGGGGGACCCCCGCTCCCGTGTTTGGCTCCATTGGTGATGTGGTGACGTATACCTTCCTTTCCCCCACTTCCTCCAGTGCCACCAGTACTGAACACGTTTTGAATGCCCTGTAGAGAGAACCCACTCATTGCAAACGAGCTAAAGCTATACTTACCCAACACGTCTTGAACGCCCTGTAGAGAGAACCCACTCATTGCAAACGAGCTAAAGCTATACTTACCCAACACGTCTTGAATGCCCTGTAGAGAGAACACACATATTGCCACGAGCTAAAGCTATACTTACCCAACACGTCTTGAACGCCCTGTAGAGAGAACACACTCATTGTAACGAGCTAAAGCTATACTTACCCAACACGTCTTGAATGCCCTGTAGAGAGAACACACTCATTGCCACGAGCTAAAGCTATACTTACCCAATACGTCTTGAATGCCCTGTAGAGAGAACACACTCATTGCAACGAGCTAAAGCTATATTTACCCAACACGTCTTGAATGCCCTGTAGAGAGAACACATAGTGGCACTAAAACGAGAGAGAACACTTACCTTGAGGTGAGGTGACGTGGCCCATCTTCAGTCTGGTCTGGAGAACCTGAAATAGAGAAACAGAGAAAGATTCAGTGACGAAGACGAGAGCCCGTTAACCTAATATTACCCTCACCCTGTGTGTTACTTTGCCCTCAGGAGGACGAAGCGGGCCGCGAGGAGGCTGTTCCTACAGGAGGTGGGTCGAGGACGAAGGAGCTCCGCCCGACCTTTGCCCTGTTATCCCTCGGTTCTACGCCATTGACCTCTCCCCTCCAACGTCCAAGGCCTGTATTGTTCCCCCTGAGGGCGAGAGGATAATTTTAGTTTCTCTTCCCCATTCCCTTTCTTCTTTTAATTAAATTAAATAAAGTTGTTATCATTTTACTTTTCTTTCGTTTGTCTGGTCATTGGGGTGCTTTGGGGACCTCCTCGAGGCGGAACTTTGGTAAGAGCGTGACCCACGTAGTTCGTGGTCCGCTCGGGCCGTGACATTAATGATAGTTTTCAAGTGTTTGCTGTGTTTACCAAAACAAAACTTACTGGTGAAACAAAAATCACTGGTGAGCCCGGATTATTGTTGTTCAAAATGAATTATCAAAACATCACACTCTTACTTGATCTGGACAAACTCAGCATCACAAGACAGGTTTAAGACTCCAGCTTCGACATTTGACCACTGTTTATGATTAAACTGGTTTGCAGTAACATTAATTTCTTAATATATGCCAGGAGCCCAAAATAATGAATCTGTAACGCTAGTTATTTTGAATAGAAATCATCATCCGTA
Organism: Paramisgurnus dabryanus; assembly: GCF_030506205.2. Classification (NCBI taxonomy): domain Eukaryota; kingdom Metazoa; phylum Chordata; class Actinopteri; order Cypriniformes; family Cobitidae; genus Paramisgurnus; species Paramisgurnus dabryanus. Next base: position 43,329,638 of record NC_133342.1, read on the forward strand.
AAACATTTATTCTCTTCTTCTCCGGTTTATTTGTGTTCAAATAGATAAAATATACAGAATCCGCCAGGGCTATTAGTACAATGGTGAGCATATTTGGGGAAATAATGATTAATTATCACATGTTAGTAAAATATTCAGTCATACAGAATAACATTTCTATTAATTTTCCACTGAATTATGCGATCTGAAGAGCTCAAAGAGCGAACGGAGTGAGATGTGTCTCCTCTTCCTGATTTGCATCAGATTTGACCTCAGAGCTCTATCATTTGCTGTACAGCTGTCAATCATCTCACATGGTTCAACGTGCACTGTGGCTGTAGTAATGCAACATTTACAAAATGTACTCTTGTACTCTTGATACAAGTACTTTTGTACTTTTACTTATGTAGACATCTGACTGTAGTACTTTTACTTTTACTTGAGTACAATTTAGCAAGGGGTAACTTTGCTTTTACTCAAGTACTGAAGCTGTGTACTCTGTCCGCCTCTGGGCAGATCACTGCAAATCAATCACAAGGGATTTTTATTGTTTAACTTCTTGAAAAGCACCCCTATTCTGGCCCAAAACCATGAAAATACCTACTTTCACTAAAAGGGCTGTTTTTACTAAACCATGTATAGTATAAGCATAACTGTGGTATCATTAGATAGAAGACACTTTGGGCTTCGTTTTCCATGTTTCAAAATTATTTTAAGATAAAAATTTAAAAAGTTAGAGAGGCTGAAGTATATTGTAATAAAACATTTTTTGCATAACATCTTTTTTAACACTAAAAATCTTAATGATAAATATATGTGTGAAACCTAGAAATGCAATGAGGCCAAAGCCACAAGTCTAAAGAAGTTATATTTCACGTTTGAAATCAATAGACCCAAAAATGAGGTTCTTGCAAGAGTTTTTGTAAGACTAGTGCCTTTTCTTAGTGCCAGTCAGCCACAAAATAAGTCGTTTGTTTACATGCATACACGTTTGTTCTTTTTATTGTTTATCCTTATATAAGCGTATAAAATGCCGTATCCACACCAGGAAATAAAGCTTCAGACAAAGATCGTTGAATTCGTTATCTAATTGGCTACACGTTCTGTCTATCAATATTTTCCATGAAGTCATTGGAGGAATGCGCGAGTCAGATGACGTCACGATATTTGACAGCGCTGTTTGGATATTATGTATTATACTCCTGCCTACTTGTACAAACAAGTTTGACCGCTGGTTTTGAACGCGAGTGCGATCTCATATACAAGTGTTACGATGTAAATAGTCCTCAGATTGTATATTATAATCTATTACAAGACGTGCATATGAAATCTGATGTAAACAATGGAAAATATATCTATATTTCACGGATTATACGCATTTGTGGACAAAAATGGTCATTGGATGTACTTTGTTGGAGAGTTTTTATGGGTTATTTACACATCTGAAACAGACTGGATTCGATTCGCGTTCCTTATACCAGCACAAAGGTAAGGAGTCAGTTTATATTATGCATGTTGTCATCTGGACTTCTGTAACAAAATACTATATTTATGATGCTAGAGCAATTGTATCTCAAAACGGACATCATACACTGATGTTAAGCCCTTAGACCTTTTAAACTATGTATAGTAGTGTAATTATTATTGTTGTTTGTACACAGTAGGCTATATATATATATATATTGTTAGCAGCATTAAAAAAAACTGACGTCTTTCCTTCCCCGAGCTAGTGCGCGTCGAGAGGTTAAAAGTAGTGTCTTCAGCCAATACTGAGTGAGTAAATTCAAGTCGGGCCTTTACTCCAAAGAGGGGGGTTACTGGGCACCCTGGCTCATTATAAATGTAAACCCCAATAATAATAATAAATATATAATTTATTGTATAATAATTTATTATATATTAATGTCATTGTGCTATGGACTACACTTTTCACACCATCAAGGAATATAAGAGAAAACAAAGAGCTTTATTTATAAATACACAGCTGTTTATTCAAAGAAAGAGCTTTAATTAGAAACACACAACTATGTACAAAGCAGCATAATGTATCTTATGTTGTCCTCCAAACGTGTCAAAAAGTGCCCAAGACATTCGGGAAAGATCCCTTAAAATCGTTGGAAAAAAAGTCACTTTTGCAGGCGTACATATCTATGGTGGTGCACTTCCAAATGTCCATCTCATCCTCAGCCAGCACACTTCGTCTCGCTTCCAGCAACTGTAATCCAACCAATAAAGACAGTAGGTGACAAAAAACTGATCTAATATAATAAATCTTACCCATTTTCTTCTGGATCGACTCCAAGCTGAACTTTTTGCAGTTTCTGCATGCGATGCGACGTCAGTCTGTGAAAACAAAATGTACAGGTTTAAGCTTGGATCTATTAACGTATATATTTCCTTATACACGAATAAAAACATATTCTTTAAATCGTAACTTTATGTTACCCTTACTCGCCTTTATAGCGCCTGTAGTGTGCCTCAGAGTTATGAAAATGCCGTACAGCCTCCTAAAATTTACAAGACAAAAAACACCTCTTAGTTATAAAACACACAGCTTGGGCTTTTAGCTTGGGCTACTTAAAAAATATGCTTATACATAAAATTATTCTTACCGCAATCTTGGGATTGTGCACCCGTCTTCTCTTCTTGGAGTTACAAACACCAAACGTCTGTTATATGCTCGTATTGCAGTATGAGTCATGGCCATGACCTCGCACGTGATTGGAAGAGGCGAGAAGCTAGTCGGGCTTCTCCAATCACATGCGAGGTTATTTATATAAGGAAAATCTCGTGAGACGTGCGTGCATGCGTATGATATAAACAAGTGCGGTGTGATGGAACGACCTCTGCGATTCTGTGAACATTGCAACACTGAACTCATACACAGTTTTTTGACCACAGAAAGCGCTATTTCAAAAATTGAGTTTGGGAGAAAAAATCCAAAAGGGCTATGTCAGATATATACAGAGCCTGCTACTATCCAGTCATGAACCCGCTGTGAGTGATGTACGTCAATGTGTAAAGACCCGCAAGATAACTTTACTGGAGTCAGAGAGATTGGTGGAAGTGAAATGCAATCCGAGGACCCAGAAAAAGAAGTGATTGAAGAATTAGAAGAAATGCACCCAGCGAGTAGCAGTTTAGACAACGGTGAGCATAATTACATATTTTTTATATTAGCTTGGCTTGGTTTATGTATGTTAACGTTTTAAAAAATACTAAAACATAACAAGTAAAATAAAATAAAATCAACAAGTTAAACAAAAACGTATACTATATCAAAAAGTAGCCCTCCAGCATGTTTTATCCATTGTGGTAACTTAGCCCATGCTCACAAAAAGGTTGGAGACCCCTGGTCTAGTTAAATGTGGTTGATTTTCACTGTTGTTGTTATTTTAATAGTAATTTATAATTAAATAGGAATATTGCGTTATAATGCATAACGGTATCTTCTGTTTGTTGTTGTTTTTCAGACGAAACAGCAGATGACCAAAGCATTCATCTTTTCCTGGACATCTCCTTTTGTGTGGTAAGCATGAAATTACATTTGGATATACTAGTATAAAGTTCAATACATGCTAATCCAGAGCTGAAACGGGAAAACCTAACATGTTTCACCCACTTGATTGTATTCCAATCTCAAATTTCTGTTAGTTAACTAACAAAAGCAACTAAAGTATAAACACACTTTATAAAGTATAAAAAATTCCTAAAATGAAGTTGAAGTGGATGAAGTTCCCACAAAGTACTTAACTGGTTCATTGCACTAAAGCTAGCTGTTTGAGATGCACATAATATTTTCCAACTACAGTTTGTGGGATTTGATTTTGTTTTACTAATCGTGCTGTTTATAATCTTAATTAATGTGTATTATTACAACAATGATTTCTGTGCTGAGTACAAGAAAGTTGTCTGTGTGGTTTCGGTTGGGGGAGAAACAGCATATGCTGAGGAATGTACGTTTGGAAATTGTTAAGATAAGAGAGAGGCCTGAGGGAGAAAAGCAAACAGGCAACCATGTTATTAACCAATGCTTTAATATTCACAGGATAAAATATGCAATGTATTTCTTACTTAATCAGTATTAATCATTGAATAATTGATGTAATAAATATAAGATTGTCTTTGATAAAGGTGTATTAACCAATGAAATGAAGGTTGCATATAGAATAACTTAATGGGGGCATGGCAGCTCAACCTTGAAGAACAGAATCTCCTGTGCTTGTTCTTTGTGTGTGTGTGTGTGTGTGTGTGTGTGTGTGTGTGTGTGTGTGTGTGTGTGTGTGTGTGTGTGTGTGTGTTTTCTTCCCTAACAGATGGTTTTTAATAATGATTAAAGTGTTTGCTTTAGAAGAAGTATTGCAGTAAAAGATTTAATATGTGTTTATCTATCTAAAGAAGTTAATGTGTGCCTTATTCATATAACCAATTTTATGAATAATGAAATGATGTCATGATATTGAAATGTGTTTTACATAATAATCACTTTCATCTTACAGCTTATGTTTTTTATGAATAAATGAATGTTTTATTAATGATTTGTTTTTAAGAAAGCATTATAACATGCTATGTGAAGTGGAGGAGTACTAGGGAGGAACTGCAGGGCTCCAGGGATGAGCGGAGAACAGTTTGTTTTTTCTTTGTCTGTGTGTCTGTCTTTGCCGGCAGGCTGAAATTGGGTGTGGTGAGGGAGTCAGATTCACGAGGAAAAGCAGCCTTTGTGGGTGGAGATTCTAAGAAGAAGGACGACGTCACATACTCTATAAATAAATGTTTTCCCAAATGCTGTGCATTCGTTGCTTGCCGCTTGTGGCCTTGAAACGATCCAGCGCGCTGTAAAACTTTTTCATATCTGATCAATAAATATTTAGACTTAGATATTTGTATCTCGTACCTTTCCTCTAAATTATGAACATGCAATGGACGCCTTAAAGTCCAACAATTGGTGACCGCCGACGTTTTGTGGAGGGAAAGGAGAGAGTGAGAGGAAGGAGGGTTTCACATTGAAGAAACCAAAGTAAGGGAGGGCTCCATTTCAACACAAAAAGAGCGCTCTACTAAAACAAGGTAAGCAGAAACCTGTTTTATCGAATTCTGCTGTTTGAATATACCAAATTGTTTGTGTTGATACGGAACTTCGAACTGAACTAAATTGTTTTTATTGCAAAATTGATCAGAGTGAAAAACTTTTTGAAATCTTTGAATTTTGTTATTAAATAAAAGGTTGAGGATTCCTTTAACGCATTAGGCGTTATAAAATACCGACTCGGTTGTAGCCGTAGGGGGTGTACAGCAGCCCGTGGATGGAGGGTCCACGAATACTGGAAAAAGAGAAGTGACGTCTTAATGTGAATTGAATTGTTGATACATTGCTGTTATTTTTGTGACATTTCTGTGAAAGTTCTATTGTGTTTGTATTGCGGGTTGGAAGTGAGATAAATCATGGCTGAATTTCAGAAAGAGTGTGATGAATATGTGTGTTCACCGGTGTATGTGCAATGACAAAAAATAATCAAATTAATGTTGGCCCAAACTGATCCTAAAGTTAGTTAGTTAGGGGAAGTTGACAGTGGTGCAGCTGCAAAGCAAAAGGAAGTTAAAAAAGGAAACAGTCAGCCAGACTCAAGTGTGACACCTACGGCTCCTCCTCCAGCTCCACCCCCAGTGAAATCGATCTACCCCTATTTGCCCACACCTCCTGCTTATGAGAAAGCCAAAGCCCCAATGCAACAGCCTGTTTTTCAAATCAATAGCGGTGAATTAAATGTAGATGTAGATTTTATTTGTGTGAAAATGCAGTGTGTCTGTGATATAATGAGTCTGTTAAAACCATAAATGGGATTAAGCAAAATCTAGCAGAAAGACAGAAGCGAAGCTTTGAAAGAAAAAACAACAAATTAGAGAAAAAGAGTAGAAACCAAGTTATCAAAGGTGGAAATACAGATGAAAAATAAAAAAGGACAGAAAAATTATTAAAAGGTGAATGACATAGATAAATTGTACAAAGATAAATTATTACAAAATGAAGAGGAGTCTTCATCTGATGATGGAAGGTGGTCACAAAATATATTTTATTTTAAATCAAAAGGCAATATTTTGCATGGGTCAAGCTGAAACATTGTGGGCTGATCATTCCCATCCTTTGACATTCAAGAAAGTGAATAAAAGCTGGCAATGAAAAGACAATGGCAAAAACTGTGTGTGACATCAAAGTGTTGGAGTTGCAAAGAGAGAAGTAACTCATAAACTGGACTGTGGACACATCCTATATGAATGGGACTATATGCAGCAGTGAAGGGGGCACTGCACAATGTTCAGAAAAAGACTGAGTGGAGTCCAGAAAGACTCAAAATACAATAATGTTCTTGGAGGCAAGAGAAACTGGACAATACTTCACTGGACACTGAACTTTTTCATCTTCATACGAGCCTTTGAGTGAAAAATGGGAAAGAGTAGACAGCCGTTCAATGTTTAGTAAAGACCTTGTTACTATAGGGACACAGACAATCTTTATGAGAAAATCAGCTAGACAAATTTAAAGGCTGATCCAGAACTTTGTTGTTAGGTGTGACTACCTGTTCTGAAATCAAATCAGACTCCTGATAATCTGACAGGAAGAAATGCATAATTGAATTTGGTATCTACAGAGGAAGTTAGAACTCCAATGATGGTATTAAGCTAAAAAGCAAATACACATGGCATAGAACAGCTATGGCAGAAAGGAAATTAAAATAGAAAAAAATAAAAAAATAAAAAAAAGAGAACACCATAGAACACTATAAAAGGTAAACAAGAAAAGCTGTGAGAATAGAAAAATAACTGATTATTGTAACAAACTTTGTATTTAAGGAAATTGCCAGCCCAGACATCATATATGTGCATGAAGGTGTTCACATGGCAGATCTAATCACTGAGGGTGAGCCACATGATTGCATACCATTGACTGAAAAAACAAACAAATTGAGAGATGGTTTGTTCGCGGTACCACTGACAACTCCCCAACCAGTAATCATACTGTTTACAGATGGTGGTTGTTTTAGAGCATCAGATGGTTCACTAAAGGCAGGCTTTGCTGTGGTTGAGCAAGTTGAGGGTGATTTTGTAACAAGACTGAGTGGTAGATTGAAAGGTAAACAGTCAGCACAGAGAGCTGAAATGACAGCTGTTATCAAAGCCTTGCACTACACTGGTGAAGAGAGGGTGATTGTTTATAGTGACTCTGCATATGTGATTGGTGCAGTATATATGGGACTGCCATATGGCAGATAGGTGGGTTTGAAACCAGGAAAGGCCGGCCTATAATAAATGCTAGCGAAGCCTGACGCATACTACAGGCTGTGAAGGTACCTAATGAAGTGGCTGTTGTCAACTGCCTAATAAACCACTTATATCCCCAACCATGGTTTTCCAAGACAAAGTTAGATCTGACAAAGTTGACAAACAAGCACTGGAATTGAAATATAGTTTCGGGGCTGCTTATCACCCCAATGTTAGAGAAAAGCTGAAATATTGAACCTGACTTTGACATTAAAACTTGACTTGACAAAATATGTGAACAGACAAAAATAACATGGCTTGAGGCATTACCAATTGCATTAATGTCTATTCGCTCTTCTGTTAACAGGATTTCTGGTTTCACAACCTTTGAATTGCTTACAGGTCGTCAGTTTCCAGGCCCACGGAACGCCTTGGTGTAGGATCCAATCCTGCCACTACCTAATGATGTTTATTTCTACAAACTAACTGCTCTGATTAAACATTTTTCCTGTCAGGCTACCACACAACGAAATTGTGAGAACGACCCAGCTGTTACAAATGATGTTTGGGTTTCTAACAGACAAAGGTGTGGACCTGAGGACTCAGGTCCAAGAGAGGGAGAGTGTTGAAAGTGAAAGTGAATCAGCTGGAATACAGAGAGAACAAACAGGAAGTAAAACATCAGTGGTAACACTCACACAACACCAACAACAAAGTCAACAAACACTCTGTAAAATTGTGCATAAAAAAGGTGACATTTTTTCCAGCCCAGTAACAGAACCCCTAGCACACTGTGTGAGCACAGATTGTGCCTACGGAGCAGGTATAGCCGTACAGTTCAAAGCGAAGTACGGTACACAAAAGGTTGTAAGACAGAACAAAGACATAGGTGAATGTGCAGTTACTCATGAGGACGACGGCAGATTGATTTTTCATTTAATAATAAAACAAAATTGTACTGATTTACCAACATATGAGAATTTTACCTACAGCCTCAGATGTATGAGAGAGTGGTGTGAGAAAGAAAACATAACAAGTGTATCCACTCCCCGGCTGGGGTGTGGCCTGGATAAATTGGATTTCCACAAAGTGCTGGAAATCCTGACAGAAGGGTTTAGAGACCTGAATATCACAATTGCCATATATTCATTATAACCTGATTAACATTTTAATGCTTAAGAGTTTTGAGTTTTCTATAATTATTACATTTTACATTACTGTTGATTTTCTTAAAGTTTCGTATAATATTATAGTTTACTTTTCCTGTGTGGATTTGAGTCCACAAGAATGAAGTTGTACAGAACCTCGAGGAGGATGGAGAAGAAAATGTGTGACCTCTTTCAGAGGTCAAGAGAGGGAATTGTGGGATTTGATTTTGTTTTACTAATCGTGCTGTTTATAATCTTAATTAATGTGTATTATTACAACAATGATTTCTGTGCTGAGTACAAGAAAGTTGTCTGTGTGGTTTCGGTTGGGGGAGAAACAGCATATGCTGAGGAATGTACGTCTGGAAATTGTTAAGATTAGAGAGAGGCCTGAGGGAGAAAACCAATGCTTTAATATTCACAGGATAAAATATGCAATGTATTTCTTACTTAATCAGTATTAATCATTGAATAATTGATGTAATAAATATAAGATTGTCTTTGATAAAGGTGTATTAACCAATGAAATGAAGGTTGCATATAGAATAACTTAATGGGGGCATGGCAGCTCAACCTTGAAGAACAGAATCTCCTGTGCTTGTTCTTTGTGTGTGTGTGTGTGTGTGTGTGTGTGTGTGTGTGTGTGTTTCTTCCCTAACAGATGGTTTTTAATAATGATTAAAGTGTTTGCTTTAGAAGAAGTATTGCAGTAAAAGATTTAATATGTGTTTATCTATCTAAAGAAGTTAATGTGTGCCTTATTCATATAACCAATTTTACGAATAATGAAATGATGTCATGATATTGAAATTTGTTTTACATAATAATCACTTTCATCTTACAGCTTATGTTTTTTATGAATAAATGAATGTTTTATTAATGATTTGTTTTTAAGAAAGCATTATAACATGCTATGTGAAGTGGAGGAGTACTAGGGAGGAACTGCAGGGCTCCCAGGGATGAGCGGAGAACAGTTTGTTTTTTCTTTGTCTGTGTGTCTGTCTTTGCCGGCAGGCTGAAATTGGGTGTGGTGAGGTCAGATTCACGAGGAAAAGCAGCCTTTGTGGGTGGAGATTCTAAGAAGAAGGACGACGTCACATACTCTATAAATAAATGTTTTCCCAAATGCTGTGCATTCGTTGCTTGCCGCTTGTGGCCTTGAAACGATCCAGCGCGCTGTAAAACTTTTTCATATCTGATCAATAAATATTTGGACTTAGATATTTGTATCTCGTACCTTTCCTCTAAATTATGAACATGCAATGGACGCCTTAAAGTCCAACAAGTTTTAAACTCTTTTCATACTCAAATGGCCATATTGATGAGAAATGACCATATTATGTTCATTTTAAATCTCAAATGACCATATTAACGATTGGGCTTTACAATCTCAAATGGCCATATTAACGATGGGCTTTTCAATCTCTAATGGTCTAATGGTGGTGCTGAGTATGTGCATTGCATGTGTTTAAAATATGTCCTTTACATTTCCATAGGATGACATTGTGGATGAAGAAGGGGAAATCCTTGCTGAGGAGCAGAGTGAAGCCTATCCTCACATACAAGATGGGGAGGGACATGGAAGTGATCAGTCCAGAAGTGAAAAACCAGAACACTTGTTGATGAAACTTTTAGCCATGATGAAATTGACTGGTATCCTCCGTGATGACTTCTTACTAGCGATGTGCATCGATGCATCGCATTCCCATTGAAAATACCTGTTTAAAAATCGATTCTGAATCGTAAGGCTCCGATTCAGTGTTTCATGCACAGCTTGTGCATGTACTACGGCTCCGTGATCAGTAGGAAGTCCTTATCAATCTAAAATCACTACAAGTTTGACTCGTTTATAACGTGCATTTAAAAAAGCAACACTCGTCAAACACAATCATTTAAAATATTATTTTTTATCATGAAAATACCTGAAACAATCTGAAGAACAGCGATATAAATATGCCTCTAGATATTTCCTGGAATAGTGTTAGTAATGATACTTCTTCTGTGGCACAAATGGTGTTTCTAAGCGAGAGCGCCCCCTGGCTTTTGGATGTGGCTGCATTTCACCGTAATTCATTCAAATTCATTCATTGAGAAAACGCGCATTTGCCCGATTAATTGTCACAACCCTACTTCTTACAGTATGTGGTTTGTCCAAAATGCATAACAGTGTACATGCTTACTGAAACCTATGAGCTCAGACGGGATGGTACAAACATTTGCAGGACTTGTGGTCACATCCCATTCTACAATCACCCACAGCAGAGGTCTGCATTAAGGAAGAAATGTGGCTCTGCCTTGCTAAGAAAGGCTACATATTCGAGCGGCGAAGAGTATGTCCATCCAATACGTTCCTACTGTTACAATAAGTGTTGTGCAGTCTCTGGTAGGACTTATTAAAAGACCTGGATTTGAAGAGAATTTAGAAGAATGGCGAAAGCAGGAAATGCCAAAGGGTGTGTTAGGAGATGTATATGATGGACAATGGCATGGTATGGCAGGATTACCAGTATGTGAATTCAATAAACTGTAGTCATGCCACTATGCACAGTGTTTGAGCTGTGGTGTAATTGCACAAGTTTCCTTGCTTCATTCCCATTCGGACAGACATTTTGTTGTTTGACATGTTGTTTGCATAGAATGCACAAATTGAGCCTGATTAAAACTCTGTTAAAACAATTTAAATTGTTGAAATTAATTGTTTTGTGTATCTTATTTTACCTAACATTGTAACCAATGCTAATGACATACAGAGTAATTAATATACACTGTTAGCCTGGACAAATTGAATCTACTTAAAGGGATGGTTCACTTTAGTTCACTTTAAAATGAAAATTCTGCCATCATTTACTCATCCTCATGTTGTTCTAAACCTGTATAAATTTCTTTTTTTCTGATGAACACAAAAGAAGATATTTTGAGAAACGATGGTAAACACACAGCAGAAAGTGACCATTGACTTCCATAGTAGGAATAAAGAATATAATGGAATTTAATGGGTAATGTCACTTGTGTGCTTACAATCATTTATCAAAATATTTTTCTTCATTTATCACAATACTTCCTAAATATTTTTTTCCTACTATGGAAGTCAATGGTCACTATCTGCAGTGTGCTTACCATAATTTCTCAAAATATCTTAATTTGTGTTCATCAGAAAAAAAGAAACTCATACACGTTTAGAACAACATGAGGATGAGTAAATGATGACAGAATTTTCATTTTAAAGTGAACTATCCCTTTAAAAAATGTGAGCAAACAGGTTGCCATAAAATAATTAAGTAATGGTAACTTTAAAAACTTGGGTTCATTTAACTTACAATCCCAGATAGCAAAATTTTTCAGGGCCAGAAATGGCTGAGTTCAGGCTGTTCTTTTGGCACACATGCCGCCACGGCTTACGGTCCTTGATTGGTCCCAGAGCTGCTTGCCTTAAGTAATCCAGAATCTAGCCGAAAGCAGACCATAATTTAGCCACAACCCTTTCACACCTCGAGAAATCAGCCACAGCTCTCCCGGAATCTCCAGATAACAACCAGAAAAGAGCCCAAATTACCACATTTATCCCCAAACTTACCCACAACTTTTCCAGAAACCCCAAATGTAACCCAGAAAATAACCAAAATTACCATATTTACCCCAGAACCCACCCACAACTTATCCAGATGCCCCAGAAAATAGCCACAAAGTGACCAAAATATATTTATATACCGTAAAATGTATAATTGAAAAGCAAATATAGTGTTTTATTGATGCTGACAAAAATAATTCCAGATAACAGCAAAATAAATTAAATGTCAAATGTTCTGCCAAATAAACAAATAATAGTAGAAGGATCAAATAAAAGCAAAGAAATAGCCAAAGTAACATAAAAGCTAACAGAGAAACATTAACTTAATTGTTTTAAACAATAAACATGCAAAAAAAACAGATGTAATAACAGAAAGCAATATACAACAACTGGTTAAATATAAAAAACATGCAATTTAAAATGAATGTTTACAGATGTGCAAATGTGTATTAGATAAATACATTTGAAAATAATACCATGTTATGTCACCAGCTAGAAAAAAGCAACATTTAGTAACTTTAATCTCCAGTCATGTCTGTGCACACAAAGGACTTCTTACAGCCTACAGAAAAAAATCATAAAATACAGTTAGAAAATACATTTACATAAAATGAATAAGAGTAAGGACAAAAATGATATAGTACACACTGCCAGTTCAAGAACTGATACTTTTAACATTCAATTCAAGACATGGGAAAAAATATGTTTGCAGATTTCAGAGTTCCAGAAGGATTTCTAAATTACCAATTAAATAAAGCACTTACCAAGTACAAAAATTGTTTTAGTCAAGCATTTTCATTTCCTGCTTCATTATTGTTGACAAAGTGTGGTACATGACTTCTACAAACAAAAAACAAGTACAAGTAAACTTTATATTGTTAAAATGTCAAATAAAAGATTAAGACAAACAATAAAGACAACATTTATAACTCTTGGGTAGAAAATTCCTTTACAAAAGCAATGGATGTCCTCACGTCTGTCTCTGTCTGGAGTACAGTCGGCTGTTCTCCAAGAGGCAGTAATATCTATTAAATAGAGGAGTCAAACATCTTAACACATACACATTTGTTTATTATTTAAACGGTTAGGTTTATTAACCTCATTATTATTCTTTACTCACATTATTCTTTATCCAGATTGCAGAAACAACATTTATTGTTGACAAAGTGTGGTACATGACTTCTGCAAACAAAACGCAAATATAATTAAACTTTATACTGTAAAATAAAAGATTAAAACAAACACATACAAAATGCATGACTCTTGCATATTACATTCCTTTACAAAAGCATGTGGTTATTCTTCAAGCAGGGGTTGGTTATGTTACACCATAAAATAAAGCAAATAAATCTGGCCTTTTAACAACACAATCTTGTAAACTGCACTGACAAGGACTGAAGAGAATAAGAGAACATAGTAAACCATCTTTATTAAGCTAAAACTTGAATACATGCCTTTCTAGAATATCAAAAACATTGTTTTACTAAGATATAAATAGTAGGAAATAGTCACTTTGTAACTGTTATGATTACCAGGAAATGCTGATTTGTGGTTTGGTACAGAAAACATTTCATCTTCGTTTGGCTTCTTTGGGGTTCAGCATTAATTTATTTTTAAAGATTCAAACTTCTTATTGATTATTTTATCATCCCCGTCATGCATGTTGCTTCTCTTACTGTAAAAACATGCATGTTTAACGTTAGCTACGTTAAATGGCGACTGATGATAAAATACTTGCACTTACACGAAAATACATCACAGAAAAGAATAACAAACAAAAAGGATAACCAACTGGGTATCGCGCTGTAGAACAAAAAAGTGCAATCTACGTGGATTTAAAAGAAAAAGAAAAGTTTCTTAATAACTTACCTTACTGTGTTATATAAAACTCCACAAGACAAAAGATCGCGCGTCCTCCATCCAGTACACAGTGAGGGTTTGAATTTCGCGGAAGTTCCTGATCATGACCAGTTGCATTATGGGAAAGGTAGTCCATTTTCCACGGCGGATTGAACGCTGTTGAGGTTAAATGACTACTATTTCCAAGATCCATTGCAATATATGTCATTGTTTTAGAAACGAAAGTGCACCAATAAATATTAGTATTAGTTAGTCGTATTTTTTAATTGTAAACACAATTTAATGTAAAGTCTTATTTATTTATAAAAAATTAAATACAAAACTAAAAAGACTTAAGCACACATACTTAAAATACTTTTGTTTGATGTATATTAGTGCAGACTGAATTATTAATTTATCTGTTTATTGCATTGTTTGTATATTGCACATTGACACCTTTGGATTAACTGCCCAAAATAAAATTTTCTACATTTCGTCATTAATAAGGATAAACATATTTATTATTGTCTTAAATATTAACTTTGATGTTTTTATCAATTGTTTTATCAAAAAATATGATTTTATATAAATAGATTTTGAAAAGTGTCTGCTATTTAATAAATAAATATTGTCAATGGTTTTTGACATGACAATCCATTTAATTTAAACTTTTTACATTTACAAAAACTTTTTGGTGTTTTTTTTACTCTTTGGCCAACCAAACCTTAGCCAGAACTCTGCCAGATATTTACTATTTTCTGGCAGACCACACATAAGCCAGGACTCAGCCAAAAATGTACCTTTTGCTTTTGGCTGGCTAGTCTCACCCCACAACTCCCCCGAAAGCTGTTTCACACAAAGGTGTGAACAAAAGAGAGCCTAAATTTAGCCATAAATGCCCAATGTAAGCCAGATTTGTGCCAGAAACTTTGCTATCTGGGATGTTTTGCAATACCAAATACTTTGCAGTTATTACACATTGAACTTAAATATACTTTGTACTAGCCTGTATAATACAATTGGAGCAAACTTGGTTGCACTAAAAAAATTAAGTAATGTGAACAAAAACAGGTATATTTAACTTAATTTTAAGTTTAATGCACTTTCTGAAAGATATTGTAATTATTAGAAATTTTAAGTTAATTTTGAATTACTCTGTCCAACATCTACGCTTAGTTAACAGAGTTTAAAGATTTTCTATTTTTAATTCATTTATAATTATATTTCT